>NW_026927241.1:0-142500 GCF_032062105.1 Saccostrea cuccullata | reverse complement strand
TCCCATTGGATTCTAGATCCGACCAATAGGGAGTGAATATGGCAATCGTACAGCACACAAAGGAAACAAGGATGACCACTGTAGCCACCTTGGACAGAACGGAAGAATCATCACAACAACCCATTTTATAAATTAATCGTAAGATGTATTAATCAGGAAAACCGAGCAGTTGCGACAGCGTAGATATATAGGTAAAGAAGATCGATACTGCTGTAGCCACGGCAAGATTTTGTCACACCCTGAATTGAAGTGAAGTGAATACACAAACTTTACATTTTACCTTTAAATATTTTTTACCAATGACATGATTTTTTATATTTTCATAGACAAAAATAGTTCTTGAAGTGATTTAAACATGACGTGGGTACTTGTAATCAGTAAGAAGTAAACTTGACGTCTTTTATTTTGTTTTGGCATTGCTATGAAATATACACTCCCGACAGTCACGTTCACTCAATATGTCATTTTTATCTAGATATTGACAAAAACTAATTATAGAATCATCTCTCGATCAATGATGAGCAAGAAATCCTGAGAACGAAGAAATATTATGTCTTTAATACCCGTAAATCAATGCATTACTTAGTTGCATCTCATTGAACATTTTATATTACTAGCTCCATTATTTACGCCCGCCCTGACAGTAAGTACGTGTGTTTTTCTAATTATTTTTTTTAAAACCATGTGGTTAAATCTTAAATTCATTTATATACCATACACAAAATAATGCTTTAACTTTTGGTAACGTAAAAATCTATTATTGTTTAAAGTCAAATTGAAATTGTTAATATACTAATTTAAGTCACAAAAGCTACATGTATGATATAATTTTGTAGTTTTTTTTGAAATTTTGATTTTTATTTCTTTCAGAAAACCATGAAAGTTAAATGAAAGTTTTATATGAATGATTTATGATTGATAAACCATAAAAGGTACAAATCATTTAATTTTGTTTTGCTCGACAGTTTTATTCCGGTCTGTATAAAAAGTTCAACTATACTCGTGAAAATTTTAATCTTTTTTCAAATTTATTTGAAAATGATGTAGCTTTTTAAAAAAATTTCATGCAAATTTAAAATTGGCAATTTCCCATAAAATGTGCAATTTCATTTCAATTTCAAAGTAAAAATATGATTGTTTTAATTATAAATGGATGCCCTTAAACATACATTAATTCTTACCGTTAGGGAAACCAAATGTATTAATTATATAACAAAACATCCATTCAATAACTTAAACATTAAACATTAAAAATATACCTGGTATATTATTGCCACTTTCAGTCTCTTTGAATGTTTATATGGATAATCAGTTTAAATGAGATATGATCCTTCATGAAGAAGAAAAAACTATCGTAATAATTATATATTATGCAAATTTCGCTTGTTTATCTACATGTAACGTTGTAATCTACATTATTTATATCGACAAAGTCAACATGAATACAACCATTTTTATAAGCATGCCACCTACATGTGTTTATCAGAAAAGTTGTTTCTTCTTTGATTAAAATAATAACTCATCTCAAGTAAATAGGGTTTCTGCATTCATTCATGGCGGTATCTTAAACTTTCTCATTTGTTTTCATGAATATATTGTCAAAATTTGTCGTATATGTGTGTGTTAACAAATACACTGTACTTTGAAATATTCACTTTCAGATTTTTACAGCAGAAATAATACATGTAAGAAAAGGATTAAAAGGTATAAATTAAGCTTGATGCTTTTTGGAAAAGAGGTATTCGTGAATTTTAGAGAAAATAGTTTTTATTAGTAGAAAAGTGTCCTTATTATTTTGTTCTGAGAGTTACCTCTCTTTATCCCATTGAAAGTTTTCCTACGTCGGCGTAATTGTTTAACACTCCTAGGCAGTACAAACTACAGGTAGGGCATTCATTATGCAGCATATTGACCTTTTTTCACTTATATGATAAAAGGGTGTTTTGCACGTTAAACTTTAATGTCATCAAGGTATTTGTTACAGTGACTGTATAGGTCGTAATCATTTTTCATAGTTCTGTCTAACTTTATCTGTCTGTATTTTTACCGAAAGGTTTGTAGCTCTAATTAATGACTAATTAATGATATTAATTAAGGTAACTTAATGTACTAAACTTACATAACATTTTCGTAATTTTACAAGATATTTCTAGTTTTCAAATTATTCTGCTAATTAAAAAAATCAAAATACTGAAAACAGATCGAATTAAAGTCTGGCTAGGAAAGAAATTAAGTTCAATATTGACAAGCTAATTCAGAGAATTTGTGTTCCCCGCTTAGGGAAAAAAGTAAACAATGCGCAGTTCGGGGGAGGGGGGATCGAGTCGGATCCCCCTGACTGAATTATTATGCCATTATTGTAGAAGTATTAAATGTACACATGTATACTGAAACAAATAAAATATGCCAATATGGATAAAGATTTGATTGCTTAATATTCTTTATTATGTGTATAGAAGATCCTTTTTATATGGAATATTTATCACACCGTATTGATGATTTTATGAGTTTGTGCAAGTCAGACCTCATAAATTTTTCATTTCACATGCTATCATTTATCAGAATAAAGTATTTAAAAAAAAAAATGGTTCGTCCGGGATTCGAACCCGGAATATCTCACATGTGAAGCGAGAGACATACCACTAGCCCACAGAACTGCTTGACGCTGAGGAAAATTAAATGCTAAAAATGAAGTCACATACATGTATATATTCACGTTCGATATTGTCAAAATTTTACACAATGCATGGTGTCTAATTTAACCTTTATTAAACAGTTCTAATAGATGTAATAAGAATATAAAGTCCGCTGAGAACCTGTTTTATACGTAATAACACTCCTCATGCCCCTGTGCTAAAAATAGCGACATGTAATACAATAAATACTAATAAAACAAACGGGCGGAACACTTTGAGGGGGTGAGAGAGGTTCTAGGGAATTCTGGGAAAAAATCAAAATACTGAAAACGGATCGAATTAATTCTGACTAGGAAATATAAAATACATGGTTACCGAGGGTAAGAAAACGTGATATAAAATAACATTGCAAAAGCTCAAAATCCTCCTGAAATATCGCCCAGAAGGGATAGTGTAAAACACAGACAGAATGTATAAATTTACGACCTTGAACTTTGACTTTTTGATCTCAAAATCAATAGGGGTCTTCCTTAGGCCACAGGGAGTTGTTATGCCAAATTTCATTGCAAAAGCTCAAAGGGTTCTTGAGATATCGCGCGGAAACGAGTGATATAACAGACTGACTTTGCGAATTTATGACCTTGACCTTTGACCCCAAAATCAATAGGGTTCTTCTGTAGTCTATAGGCAGTTGCTATGCCAAATTTCATTGCGAAAGCTCAAAGGGTTCTTGAGATATCGTGTGGAAACGAAAGCGTTACAGACCGACAGAATGACGGACGGACAGAAGGGACAGACCCAAATTAATATCCCCCACTTTTCAAGCGGGGGACAAAAAAACTAATATGAAAGTGTTAAGGGGTGTGGTTGGTAATGGCTTTTTCTACCTCAAAGGACATGATTTGAGCACACTCGAATCTACACTACCTGTGAATGTTTCTGAAGTAATATGACATCATGACTTTGCTTCTCTTGAGAAGAAAATGCATGTAATATCTTTTATATTCTTTTGCATAACCTTGATCCCCTTTTGTAGCCCCACTTTATTATAAAATACATTTCTTTCAGTAAATCCTAAAAAAATAAATAAAGCAATATATATGTATTTTATATGAATGGTTTAAGGTTGATAAACCTTAAAAGCTACGTGAGCCATTTAATTTTGTTTTTGCTCGACCATTTTATTCCTGTTTATATAAAACTTTTAACATAAAATAAAAATTTTATATATTGAACCCTACCTTTTTCAAATTGATTTGAAAAAAAAAAATTCTTTTTAATATTGGTGCAAATATAAATTCGCAATTTTCCAACAAAATTTGCAATTTCATTTCAAATTCTTTGTAAAATATTTTATTTAATTATATAATATTAATTAACTGGATGCCCTTAAAAATAGATAAATAGATACTATAATATTATTTTTCTTTTTAAAATTTTACCATATGTGACACATAACAACCTTCATCTTCTTTAAATTTTAGTATGGAGAATCAGTTTTAAAGAAAAAAGAATTCAGCCTTCTCCTTTTACCTTAGATTAAATCAGCTCTACAATATATTGATAAAGTCAACAAGAAGCATTATTTTATACGTACCTCTGCTTCTCTATACTCTAGTAATTTTGATAAATATTTATATATGTACAACTGTACCATTTGTAATTTTTGTATGTTTTTTTTTTTGAGACAGAGAATAAATGAATGAATTTTCTTTGATTTTTTTCTTTGATTCACCTCATGTTTTAGAGGTCCATGTTTGCTCTGCTCCAATTTTATATTGTTTAATGGTCTTTTAAGTTTGAGTACTGTTCGTTATTGTCACAAAATTAATTAATATTCACTTCTTTCATATTTTACAGCAAAATAATAAGTAATGGGTTTAAAAAAAATAAGCTTGGTGTTCAAGGAATCATAAATTTAAGAGAAAACAGTTCTTAAGTAGAGAAAAATCTTTACATAAAATGTCCCTTAGTTTTAAAGGTCCTTAGAGTTACCTCTCCTTATCCTCTGGAAAGTTTTCCTACGTCGGCGTAATTAATATGTTTTTAACACTAGACGATACAAATTGCAGGTAGGGCTATCATTATGCAGCATATTGACCTTTTTGCACTTATTTTAATTAAAAAAAAAGAAGCTCTTGATCTTGTATACAGTGCTGAACTTAAATGTCAACAAGGTGTTAATTACAATGATTATATTAGGTGCATGTCGTTATTATTTTGCATGGTTCTGTCTGTCGCTTTAACTGTCTGTGTTTTAACTTTGAATGAACAACCGAATGTCTTGTAACTGTATTAAAATAATGGCTAATCAATGATATCAAGTAATGTAATATAATACACGTACAAAACCTTTTCCTAATTTTACAAGATGTTTCTAGTGCTATATTTTAAAAACAATGTAAAATTTCTTAGAAAAAGAATTCAGAAACTCGAGAATCTCCTTTACCTGAGGATACTTTTTGACAGGTTTGGTACGGTGGTTCTTTAGAGGAAGTCAGATTTGAAAAGTTTACAGATAAACGGGCGGTCAGACAGACAGACGGACGCCAGACAAATTGTGATCAGAAAAAGCTCACTAATACAAGAAAATGAACCATTTAGTAGAAAGAACTTGTATACAATACTTTTGTTGGATACAATTGATAATTTAATAAATATATTCAAAGGAATAGGGTCGTGACTTTTTGCATCAGAGGATTTGTCTATTAGTGTTACTTTCCCCCCCAAAAAAGACTCTTACTAGTGCTTCACACAAAAGATAAGTTGATAAATGGGATTTTTGGTCAAGGTCAAATAATTTTGTAGGAGAAATATAAAAAGATTTCTCTTCTTCAGATGGTAGATAATGATCAAACAACATTTAACCTTGTATTAACCAGTTCTACTCGAACAAGATGGAGATCACAGGGGCCGGGACTTAATATGTTTAATTCGTGTCCCATCCATGATGGGAAAACATATGAAGCAAACTGAAATGTATTGACATTTTGGTCTCATTCCAATCAATGCTAATTTCCTACTTTATATATTATGAACACTCACAATTTGTATTTGCTCTGCACTTTTCAGCGTATATGTTCTGAATGTTTTTTTGTATGTTTGTTGTTTAATGTCCCTCTTGAGAATTTTCACTCACATGTAGACCGTATGTTGCCGGTGGAGAGCTGCAAATTTTGACCTAATGCATACTAGGCACTCATGACTATTGAGCAGTAAAAGATCTTTTTCATGCCAGCATCTACTGCGACACGAGACCTTGGTTAATACGGTCTCATTCGAAGGACTGGTATTCTAAATAATTTAATGTACAATGTACGAGCCATCCGCGGTCGACGTTAAGCTCCCATATGAGACCATGTGACAGTCAGAAGGTACACGTACTGAGGACAAATCGTATGGGGATGTAACAAGAAATCACACTAAAACAGCTAGATACATATATTATCACATTTATATAGAGTGCACAGTTTTTTCACCAAGACAAAATATTCGTTTTCAATTTTTATATTAAAGATTGAGAAAGAAAGGGCTTTAGCAGTTATATATTATATATTGACGAGAAGGAGTGCAAGAATTAACGTACTAATTAGATAGACACGTTCAAGAATTTTTTTATCAATGGGTTTGCTAATTAAGAAGCGTCTGCCTTGGTTTTCCACGCATATTTCCATATATGGGATAAACACACTGTGGAATGGAACCTGTAAAATATAGCAAGTGGTATAGAAATATGGACGAAAATAGCCCATGCCTCTTCGCCATAAACAGCAATCTGCACAGCGTTGTGTTCTGGCCTTATTGTCTCAAACGTATTCACAACCCACATACAAAAGTTGCACAAAAGCAGAAACGTCACAAATTCTCTTCCAGGTTTGTTCACTTGTTGTGGGTGTGCTGACATTCTCATTGCAGTAAAAAGGAATATTGTCTGTAAAGAAGCTTGTAACATCATAAACATGTTTGTGATAATGGTTAATATTCCCCGTGCTGTGTTGCATTCGTTGCTACCTGCTACAACGCTGAAAACGCAATACATCAGGAGACCGAGTTGTGAAATGCCTATAAAGTTTTCCTCCAATTTAGCCCTTTCAGTGGTATCGAACTTCAAATCTTTCATTCGAAAAGCAGCAACAATAGTACTGATTAATGCCACACAGTAGAGCCCTATTTCCATGAAGTTTGCAACAAATATGACGTTGAGACTGTTGGGATCAACGTCAACCAAACTGTAAAACGATTTAAGGAGAATCACCACTGTTACAAAAATTAGGATTCCAAGGAACAGCCCCCTACTAGAACTGGAGCAGTCCACCGTTAGGCGGCGCTTCCTTTTGTCCCCATCGCTGTCCAAACGAGGCAGAGGTACGGATGTATGTTTCATCTCGCTGTTATAAGCCAGATGGCGCCACATAACATACACTATGCCTTAAACAAATAGAGTAACGATGAAACATTTCATCCAGAAACCGTATATTCAAGAACCAATTTTGCAGGCAAAAATTTAAAAAGAGTTTACCATTTAAGAAAAAATAAATATGTCCTACTTATAAATGTACTGAAGAAATATTACTGGAAGAATGGATAGGTCTAGTAGATTCTTTAATTACTACTTTTAAATTATTATCCTGAAACAAGAAGTTCGTAATCCACAAAGCTCGATTCATGTTGGTTCTGCTGTTCCTTGGAATCCAACCCTAGATCCCCCTCCCTCAGCAGGCATGATTTGAACAAATTTGAAACTACACTTCTTAAGATGTATACTTGCATTTTTATCATCCTACTATACGGTCACCCTTCTATCAGCTATCTAGAGTGAAATACTTTAATCTACCCGACCTTGTGTTACCACACTGTACTCGCCCTATGAGGCTGCTTGAACATTGATATTACTAATAATGGTCCTGCTTTATTTTAGAAGTTTTTTGATCTTATGTTCCTATATATAATCCATATAAAAATTGGATCCCCATGTTTGGCCCCACCCTATCCCCGGGGCCACATTTAACAAATTGTAATCTGCACTACCTAGGGATTCTTGCATATAACCATGGTCCTGCTGTTCTTGACAAGATTTTAAACTAGTCTTATATTTTCCTTTACATTTGAATGTAAAATTGCGACTTTATTGTGGTCAAATCCTTTCCCAGATCCATAATTTGAAAAAAAAAATACACTAGGTTAAGAAGCTTTATCGCTCATTTATCCTTATAGCCCCATTGTTTTTTTTATGACAACAACCACCTTTCCCATTAAACGTAAATCTGAACCACCCATCCAAGCTTAGTAGAATTTGGCGCAATGGTTCTGGAGAGTATGACCACAAAATATGAAAAGTTTGCTATACGACAACGACTTAAGACAAAGGACAAATTTCGCTCAGAAAAGTTGACACGAGTTAAAGATACCTGCACAGATGAGGTT
Source organism: Saccostrea cuccullata (assembly GCF_032062105.1). Lineage (NCBI taxonomy): Eukaryota > Metazoa > Mollusca > Bivalvia > Ostreida > Ostreidae > Saccostrea > Saccostrea cuccullata. Next base: position 134,440 of record NW_026927241.1, on the reverse strand, counting down.
GTATTCAATTTTAAATGGGTAAAGATAAGGGCTAGTGTCCTTGATAATGCTTCCAATTAGATGACTCAGCATACACTCTATTTGTCCAGTATGATTGGTCAATAGCAAACCTAAAATCCAAAATGTAACACTTTCAAATACTAATAAATGTACGGATAATGACATGCTGATGTATACTGTCAGTTTCTATTAAACAAACACTTCTTTATACAAAAATCGATATATAAAGGACATTAGTTCAACGACTGGGCTCAAGATACACTGTATTCCCCTTAAAATCGGGCATAATAAACAGAAATACATTGACGTACATCAATTACAGTAAAGTCGTTTCTGAATGATTTTTGAAAAAAAATCCATTCAGATTAGTCGATTCATGTGTATATCTTATCAAAGATTCCAGATTCCATATTCATTAGTACATGTAACACTATTAACACTAGAATGAAGAAATTAAAAAAATCTACATTACTGGGTATGAAATCATGCAAAGTAAAAACTTCGTGTGTAAAAGGACTTCTGTCTCTGTGATCTTTTTTATATGCAGTTTGAAAGGAACAAGATGTGTCTGTGGGCAACTAACACTGATGCCCCGTATGTTAGCTAAAATTTTCTAAAATGCAAGTCAGTCTCTAAGGTCAGATTCAAAAGAACAAGTGTTGTTACCCAAAGAGAGGACTTGTTTTACTGAATATACCTGTGCAGTTCCAAAACCCAAGCACCAATCATTCAAAAATGATGACCAAGGTTAAGGTTTATCTTCCGTCTGCTCACCCATATAATTTTTTTTAAAAATAATGCTTATATTTATCCAAAAGAAATCTAATTTATGAATAAATTGCACACAATATCAGCACACCTTGCGGGGCAAAATTTGACACAAATGACTTGTTAATGTGATGGTTTTATAAAGGAACAATAGTAATTTATACCAGTTAGAGTTATCTCTCTTATCAGAGTATCGATGATCCTTAAAGTTTTTAAAATGTGTGCCAAACTCCAAGGTCAAACTAAAGGTATCCAGGGGAAGGCCTTGTCATAAAAGATATACATGTGAAATAATAAAGTCCTAGGCTAGCACTCAAAAGGTATTGGTCAAGGTTAAACTTTTTCAAAGGTATATATTCAACTTCAAGGTCAGAATTAAGTCACTCTAAAAAAGACCTTGTCACAAGGAATGTACATCAAACTCCATACAGTATATCACAAATAGAAGGAAAAATAAACTCGGTGGATAATGTTTCAATCATAATGAAAAGGTGAAATCAAAGGTTTCATCTATCTTCTGTAATTTCAATCATACTTTCAACTCTTCCTTTTTATTACTTTACTTAATATGAAATCCATGAGGTTTGGGAAACATAATCTTCAAGGTTTTTTTATCAAGTCCTTTGGGGAGGTAAGCAACCTAGAATATTTATTACTGAAACCGTCTGAACGCAGAAATTGAGCAGTGAAAATTATCAATTTATATTATCTAAAAGATGTATAGAAGATTCAAATTACGGATTGTAACACAATGCTCATTCAATCAGCGAGAAATAAATGAATTCGGAAGCACAGCTTCATTCTTCAGACCATTCCTTTCATTTCTCGCTGTTCAGCTATTCATGTACACTTAAAGACGACGGTGGAACTGATTTATGAAAAATAAAAATTGACGTCTTTTTAGGTGAGACAGATTCAATTATAGCCTTCTAGGCACTGTTTCCGTCTTGGAAAATGTATTTAATGCATTTATTGATTTAATGTTTTTGCTAAAAAAAAAAAAAAACTCCTCTAGGACTCCTTCGATTTCAGTAATATTTTGAGGTAATATCTCTATCATAAAAAAGAAAATTACGCAACATCCATCAATTTGATTTTAACCTGTTCTTACTAGATTCTTCATGGTGCAGAATTAAATATTTTTGTTTTATTTAGAAAGCTCTGTGTAGTTCCCCATAATTATGCCCAATAGACAAGTTTTACGTAATTATTGAATTTTGAAAGAATTGTTCGCGTTTAGTCATTTTATAAGACATTGTTCTTGAATAGATGCAATGCCACATACTATCTTTGAAGTAAATCAATATATTTGTACAGAAAATGTACACATTCAAAAACAAATTTTATTTTTTTTAACAACATATACAATTATTTTTGAATATCATAAAAAAAAACCTAATCAAAGTTTTGTGTTTTTAAAGATATACATGAACAATAATTCATTCAAAGTTTCTCAATAATGCCCTAGAAATTTATTTAAAAATTGCATAGATTCATAAGATAATCGCAAAAACCCAAACAGCCAACCCCCCCCCCCCCCCCCCCCCCCGAAAAAAACAAGCTGTGTGTGTGAAACACTGATGCCCCCGTATGACAATTTATAGCATTGGTTTTACTTTCTCAAATGAAAATCAAATACGTTGGTACCCATAGTACGGTTTTCTCACAAGAAATACACCTGTAAAATAAGAAAGCCCTAGCACCAGCTATTAAAAATGCTATGGTCAAGGTTAATGTTTTTAAAACTAGGTCAAACTACAAGATCAAAAAGTTAAACTTTGAATCTTCTATACATCTTTCAACAAAAGTTAAAGTTTTTGAAAGTAGTGTAGACTCCAAGGTCAAAGTTGTTTGTATCTAAAGGAAGGTCTTGTCACAAGGATTACATATGTGAAGTATGAAAGCCGTGGCATTAACCGTTCAAAAGTAATGGGCAAGGATAAAAAAAATTTAAAAGTAAGTCAAACTTCAAGGTAAAGGTCAAATTTGTTGGTATCCAATGGGTGGTTTTGTCAAAAGGATTACATATGTGAAGACTGAAATTCTTAGCACAAATTGTTTAGAAGATATGACCAAGATTAAGGTTTGGTAAAATTTTGCAAAACTGGTCATACTCGAAGGTCAGGGTCAAAAGGTCAAAATTGATGGTACCCAAAGAAAGGTCTTGTCACAATGAATATACATGTGAAATTTTCGATTACGGGGGCATGAAAACTCTCAACTGAATACCAATAAAACAAACCACTGTCCTCCGTTGTGGTATTTTTAGCGGTCTGTTGGTTAACTTGATGTTCTGCCACATCTTTGCTCAGGGTTTCTAATGTCTCCACCACAACCGTTCTGTACCACTCACAGATGTTAGTAGCTGTCATGTGCATCAAGCCAAACTTAGCAAGATTTTGATGTGTCAGCATCTTCATCTATTGTATTAAGTCAATTATTTCAATCAATAAATATGAAAAGAAAACGTTTAATCAGACTCTTAATAATCATATCTTTTTGAACAATGTCTGATTCAAATTAATTCAGCCTTTTTTAGACTCTAATATGTTATCTTACTCTTAAAATTTGGAACTCGTATACATAAGAATCAGGATCTTTTAATTCTGGCTAATCAACAGAGAACATAATTCCATTATTAATGTTCTCGAGGGAATCCTTCAGTAAAATATTATGTATTTTTTTAATTTAATTTTCCCAATGTTTCTTAAAATTCAATATATGTAGATGTTTATTGCATGCTCTCTTCTAATAGCTTCTCTCAAACAAATTGAGGAATCTTTATATTCCCAGATCTTCCAAGCCAGAACTACATGCAATGCTGAATCATTGACGACTTATTTGTTGATTTAGAGGGAGATACAGTCGGATTACCAGAATCACAGAAATAGAATTTCCTTCAGGAACAAACTTCTATGCCTAACAAGAATGATAAAGATAAGACCTTTATAAAGAACACATTAATATTATAGTTTCCCCATTGATTTATTTCCCTCAAATGATGAATAGATGTCGTTTTACACACATTAACACTGTTTAGTTTAATTTAATGCTTATAGTGATTTCAGTAATATGACATGGGTCTAAATCCTCTTCCCAAAGTTCCCCTTCTTGAATTACTGTTTTTGAAATCATTATTTATTTATTTTGTTTAGAATAGCCAGAGTCCACAACAATGTTATACTTTATAAAACTTTTTTTTTTTAAAAGTACTACATGTAGTATGTTAAAGAATTCATCAATAATTGTTGTTTGCTTTAAACTATACCTACGACTGTTTTTGACAAAACTAATTTGTGGATAGCGGAGGAAAAATTAAAAATGTAAAGAACTTCGCCTATCACTTAGATATTACCTCGGGTGTATTAAACACGAGCATTTATTTCTTATCTAACAGAATAATCAAATAACTGGCGCTCCGGAAAATGCATCGGAGCGAGAGGTATCGTTTCCCTACATGCATATTCTATTCGTTCGGCTTCAGAGAAAACTAATGCACTTTTTTTTAATCTTCCCCACAAATTGATAACTCACACCAATTCACGCGAGTATTTTTGTAAAAACGGAAAATTGATGGTCAATTTCAATAAATCATAAACGTCTCGAAAGTTTATGGAAATGGCAAATTGAATTTAAGGCAGAGTAAATGTGCTCTGCCAAACAGACGAAAAACGTTTTCTGCTTTTCTAGGTTTGTAAATAAGAATTAATCTGCGTTTTTCCTGAATCCGTGATTTTTGAGGAGACTGCTTTATTTGTAGAATGCTGTCATGTAAAATACATGAGGGCCTTTAGGAACTGATTGTTTTCTTTCGGTATTGCGTCGTAATCATCTAAATGAAGTTTCACATTAAGGATCCATCACCCCCCAGATTATTGCCAAGAATCATTCAATCTTTTTGGTGTCTCTGAAATAAAAGAAATGATAGCGAAATCTTACTTCTGCGTTGTTAAACACAAAATAAAGCTGGGAGAAAGCGAACACCATCTTTATGATGTATGTTACTACGGTGACACCTTGGTGACATGATTCTGGTTTACCATAATCTTCAAACTCCTCGGCAATGTAAAGTCCATCTAGAATCATACCACCAATACCAAAACCTTCAAATAACGAAGAGTACTTTAATCTATGTTAAAATTCTTTTTAAATGACATCTTTTTATATAAAAAATGATTTATTTTTTGTGCTTCAAAACATTTTTTAACATTCACCTTTACAATCAAATAGTTTTTAAATTACTGTAGTTTATATTTTTGAAAATAAAAAAAATGTATTATACCACAAATATAGTGTCAACGTTCTTTGTATGGATTTAATATAGATAAAAAATACCCAATACATGCTTTGACTTTAAATTGCTATTTAACATGGGACTAGGGTTAAGACGAGTTAATAACGGTTGAATCATCAAAGATTTTTAATCAATAAAAATGAAATCTGCATGTAATGAAAATATGAAAATGACGGATGACTAGTGTTTTTCTGCTTACAATATTTTTCTTTAAATTCTTTCATTTTAAAAAATCCCATCATCTACTCAGTCAAGAATGAAACTGTAAATGTCATGTTTCAGTTTAAGGTCTTTGATGCTAATCAAGGCTTAAGCTGATGAATAGATGAAAAAATCAAATTGAAATTAGTAAGTTTGCTACAATTCTACCTATTGCTCCAAGACGAAGATAGAATCCTCCGGTATGGTTCATGTTGGAATAGGAAACCATACGCCGAAACGCAGGCCTGTTCTCATGGAAACTCAGTTTGCGCACTGTATATTTGAATTTTTTTCCAGATTCTTTTCGAAGAAGGAATACATAAATAAATAGCAGGAAACAAATGCCTCCGGAATAAATGAATATGTAAAAGAGCTGCAATAAAATGACATTTACTGACAATAATTATACAATCATATACGGTATATATTTAAAGAGTAAAATCAATTTTACACTGTGTCTTTCTTCTTTATTTTTAAATTAACAGTCTAAAGGCAGCGATTGCAGTTATTTTTGGGAGTAGTTTTCCCTACATTAATTCATATATAGATACAGGTACATACATGTACCAATTTGAAATAAAAGTGAATGAATTCGATAATAAAATGCATCAATAATAGGGTGAGCATGCTGCTACATGTTTTGATTTTTGCTTTAATTTTACTTTAGTTCTTCCTGCATTTCAACATAATTTTTGTAATTGAGCAATGTTGTAGCATATTCCCTATATTTGCTATGTATTTCAATAAGACTTTTGCCAATTATTGAATTTTTGAATCACACTGTAAGGTTTAACACCATTTCCATATGAAATACCTCAAAAGATAATGGTCTTTGTGTTTCCAGGAAAGACTCTGTCATCGAGAGCACAGAACCAATTACAACAATAATGGTGGCATACAAAGCGCTCAGTATGGTGGTGAGGCTGTTTCTGAAAGATTCAGCAATACTTTGACATTTCTAACTGAAAATACAAGCACCTTTATTTAAATGGATCCACAAATGTGACACAACAGCCTATTCTGAAAAGCGTACACACACAAATTCTGTAGCAAGTTGAATAATATATCGGTGAAATTTTAAATAGTTATATATAGGTTAATCTGTTCTAAAACGAGCATTTAGATATTAATAGCTAAAACATTGTTTAGCAGAAGTTTCCTATTGCTTTGAAATTGTTCGAAGAATGTATCTATATAATATACCAGTATGTGAAATTTCCACAGATGACTTAAGTGAAAGTCCTTTTTTTCCAATTTAATGGCATAAAAGCAGTTCTACTGGCCGTCAATACCGGAAGACGACAGTATAACGACTCTCATATCCCCATGTGAGGTAACCGATATTTGACCTTTATCGATACTACATGTACTAAGGATAACATCAGAAAACCATAAAGAGGTTGGTAACTAAATTGAAAGTTACCAATAGAAAAACCGAAGTATTTAAAGAACATCACCAGTTTTGATCCCAAGAATTTGCTAGTTTTATTCAAAATGGCCGAAAGGCTCGCTTTGCTTCAGATTGCCTAGACTATATGTAGTATGTAGACGACATGGACTCGAATCCCACCGCAAGACATGGAGACTGGTCCTTCGAATGAAACGAGATCCTATTAACTAAGATGACATGTCACAGGTAGTATTCAATGACCATAAATGCGGAGTTAATGTTTAAAGGACAAGTCTGACCCCTTATTTGATTTAAAAATCAGAACACTGGGAAAATTGTGAAAGTTTGTAGTTAAAAACTTAAAATGATGCCTGCTTTAAAAACCAGCACTAATTCGAATTTCCTCAATTCTGGTAGAATTTCATCATATTTGAAATACTTATCTATTCGGAAAACATAGAGCACAAGCTTGCCTATCTGAAATTTTTACACATACACTGCTTTCGATACTAGTTGATAAAATATATAAATTTGGTAGATAAGCAAGCCTGTACTCTTGTATTCCGAAACGAAAGATGCTGTAAAATCGATGAAAATGTGCATAAAAATTCGAAAATTTTCTGACATATCTAGATCTGTATTTCAAAACTACTAACCATTACTCATTTTGTGGCATGGGTGACAACAGATTTTAATGGTTAAATTGTTGCATCAATCTGAAAGACACCCAAAATCAGAGGCCAAAACGGGCCTTACTCTATCTAAATAAAATGGTCCAAATTTAACCCAATGGTAACAAAAAAATGTTTTCTTAATATTCAAATATGCATTGAAGACGTTAATTATATTTTTGAAATAGCACTTGAAGAACTCACGTAAACTTGTCACGTTATACAATATGCTACATGTCTACTTCTACATTCGAACATGGGTATATATCCTAATACGATTTTTCTCAACTTCTGCCGGAAATATAACATCCTTTAAACGTGTTACAAATCATAAAATATTTTTTCATTAAACCACCAATCCAACATTTACTTTAATTTTAATTGAAGACGACAGTTGTGTTTTTGGAGAACATTGTACAATGTAAATGTCAGGAATACTTTTAAAAATTGGTCAATTTCCGTTGCTGTCTGACAGATGATTAAGAAACGAAGGGCTGAAAGGACGATGAGCTTACATGACCGTCCAACATGTGCACTTTATATACCTTTATATGCCAATAAAAGCACCGGGAGATCAGGGCAGATGGCTCGATCATTTCAAGAAATTTTGTTTGAAATTCAAAGATTATTTGCAATTGTAATTATAAATTAAATAAAACTCTTTCGTATTCCGGTCCCTATAATCAACGCATATAATATAATACCTATTACTGCATCAGGCATTCATATCACATGTTAATTAATAAAGTAATAAGGATCCATATCATTAGTTACAAGGTGTGAAAAATTACCATTTCAACAAAATAGCGGAGTTTCTTTAGAATTATCTCTGATTGTATCTTTCAGCAGTACTCATTTCATATAGACTAAGGCTTCAATATTGTATGCATAGAAGCTAAAACAAAACGTTTCCAGTTTTGAAGTCAACAATCAATTTCTTTTTTTAACACCCTTCTTTAATTATTCACGCATTTTAACGTTTCATATACTTTTCCTATTTCTAACGCAAAATCACGATATACCGTTTCCCCGCAATCAAAATAGCATTTTCACGCACTTTAAAAAGTTCATTTAATCTTAAATTTAATGGCAATTTTCTTCTATTTTACACTTGCAAAAATCTTAAGAAATAAGAAAAGTTATTTTTGTATAAAAATATTACGTCATACTATTATTTGCGCTTTACTTTTATTAGAAAAACGTGTACCACGCTAAAAAGTGCTTGCGGGGAAATGGTAAATTTCTATTTCTATGACGTGAACATTAAGTGTATGTGGCATAACAGTTCGGTAAGTTGTAAAGAGTTAAACAAAAGATATCCTTAATTATTGGCCCATTCTTGATCGTTTCAATGACTTTCCTTTCTTTTAGGGAAATTTGAAGATAATCCCTTAATGAACAAATTTAAAATAGAAGTTTGCACTTTATTGTTATCAAAATATATAATTAATGTTCAAAATATTATGAAGGCGATATCATATTACAGCAAGATATCAAAACAAACACTGGTAAAATATCCGTTAAAGTTTGCTTGCTCCCTATTAAGTAAACAGAAACAAGAAAAATCAATTCCCACCAATCTATTGAAGATCCTTTGAAAGAGATACATGAGACAGATGTAAAATGTCTTAAAGTAGGCTCATCTCAGTAGTATATGCCTCTGCCAACACTTTCATAAGTGTTCTTAAAACAAGAAGGACTTTATACACTTAATACATTTCCTTTCAATGACCGAGTTCATCCATCTGCATCTTTCTTTGTGAACGTTCTTCAGTAAATTGTAAATGGTACAAAAGTCATTCAACCTTTAATTTCTATTACCAGGAATAACAAGATATTTGTGTGAAACACTGATGCCCCTGTATAACAGCTTATGGCCAAGGGTAATGTATTTCAAATAATGGCCAAACTATGAAAAAACATAGTTGATACCCACTGAATTAGCCCACGTTTTGTAGAAACTAAGGTTTATGGGAGAGTTTCGCCTTCTGTGCAACAATCCTGATACTCCCAGTACGATCATTATTTTAACTCCGACAGGCTGTATAAGTTTACGTGACAGGGATTTTTAAAATCTTCAAGTCAACATAGAAGGAAGACGATAGTATCACGACTTTCATATTTCCATGTGAGATAACCGATATTTGACCTTTATCGATACTACATGTACCAAGGATAACAGCAGAAAATCAGGTTGTTAACTAAATTGAAAATTACCAATACAAATCCGACGTATCGCCAGTTTTGATCCCAAGAATTTGTTAGTTTTATTCAAAATGGCCGAAAGGCTCGCACTGCTTCAGATTGTCTAGACTATATGTAGTTTGTAGACGTCATGGTCTCGAATCCCACCGCAAGACATGAAGACTGGTCCTTCGAATAAAACGAGACCCTCTTAACTGAGATGACATGTCACAGGGTAGTATTCAATGACCATAAATACGGAGTTAATGTTTAAAGGACAAGGTAGGGTAACGGCCAAATCTGGCCCCTTATTTGACTTAAAAATCAGAACACTGGGAAAATTGTGAAAGTTTGTAGTTAAAAACTTAAATGATGCTTCCTTTAAAAACCAGCACTAATTCGGATTCAAAGCTTACATGGAAGCCACTAGAGGGTGCAGAAGTAGGACATTTTATCGAATTTCCTCAATTCTGGTAGACTTTCATCATATTTAAAATACTCATCTATTCGGAAAACATAGAGCACAAGCTTGCCTATCTGAGATTTTCACACATAAACTGCATCTGATACTAGTTGATAAAATATATAAATCTGGTAGATAGGCAAGCTTGTACTCTATGCATTCCGAAACGAAAGATGCTGTAAAATCGATGAAAATTTACATAAAAATTCGAAAAATTTCTGACCTCTCTAGATCTGTATTTCAAAACTAGTAACCAATACTCATTTTGTGGCATGGGTGACAACAGTTTAATGGATAAATTGTTGCATCAATCTGAAAGACACCCAAAATCAGGGATCAAAAACCGGTTTTACCCCCATCTAAATAAAACGGCCCAAATTTAACCCAATGGTAACGAAAAATGTTTTCAATATGCATTGAAGACTTTAATTATATTTTTGAAATAGCACTTGAAGAACTCACGTAAACTTGTCACGTTATCCAACATGCTACATGTGTAATTCTACATTCGAATAAGGGTATATATCCTAATACGATTTTTCTCAACTTCTGTCGGAAATATAACATCCTTTAAACGTGTTACAAATCATAAAATATTTTTTCTTTAAACCACCAATCCAACATTTATTTTAATTTTAATTGAAGACGACAGTTGTGTTTTTGGAAAACATTGTACAATGTAAATGTCAGGAATACTTTTAAAAATTGGTTAATTTGCGTTGCTGTCTGACAAATGAATAAGATACGAAGGGCTGAAAGGACGATGAGTTTACATGACCGTCCAACACTTTATATACCTTTATATGCCAATAAAAGCACCGGGAGATCAGGGCAGATGGCTCGATCATTTCAAGAAATTTGGTTTGAAATTCAAAGATTATTTGCAATTGTAATTATAAATAAAACTCCTTCGTATTCCGGTCTTTATAATCAACGCTTATAATATAACACTTTATTAGGTTTTCTTCATATGTTCATTAATAAAGAAACAAGGTTTGGTATCATTAGTTACAAGGTGTGAAAAATTACCATTTCAAGAAAACAGTGGAGTTTCTTTAGAATTAGAATTATCTTTGATTGTATCATTCAGCAGTACTCATTTCATATAGATTTAGGCTTCAATATTGTATGCATAGCAGCTAAAACAAAATGTTTTTGGTTTTGAAGTCAACTATCAATTTCGTTTTTTAACAAACGAAATTTTAATTATTGGCCCATTCTTGATCGCTTCGATGATATTCCTTTCTTTTGGAGAAATTTGAAGATAATCCCTTAATGAACAAATTAAAACTTCAAAAGAAAATTTAGACTTTATTGCTATCAAAATATAATTAATATTCAAAATATAATTATGTAGGCGATATCATATAATAGCCTGGTATCATGATTGATTGATTGTATATTGTTTAACGTTTCATTCGAGAATTTTTCACTCATACAGAGACGTCACCGAATACCGGTGAAGGGCTTCAAATTTAGACCTATACTCGGCACTCAGGACCATTGAGCAGCGAGGGTTCTTTATCGTGCCAACGCCTACCGTGACACGGGACCTACGTTTTTAAGGTCATATCCGAAAGACCCGTGACTTTCACTTCTAGTGCCGAGCGCTTGGCCAAGGAACTGTCACTACCTATGTTTACGTCTTAGGTTTGAGGCGGCGCCGCGAACGAGAATCGAACCCGGGCCTCCCGATCACGAAGCGAACGCTATACTACTAGGCTACCGTGACCGGTTTAGCCCGGTATCAAAACAAACACTGGTAAAATATCCATTAAAGTTTGCTTGATCCCTATTAAGTAAACAGAAACAAGAAAAATCAATTCCCACCAATTTATTAAAGATCCTTTGAAAGAGATACATGAGACGGATGTAAAATGTCTTAAAGTAGGCTCATCTCAGTAGTAGATGCCTCTGCCAACACTTTCATTAGTGTTCTTAAAAACAAGAAGGACTTTATACACTTAATACATTCCCTTTTAATGACCGAGTTCAGCCAAGGCATCTGCATGTTTCTTGGTGAACGTTCTTTAGTAAATTGTGAATCGTACAAAAGTCATTCAACCTTTAATCTCTATTACCAGGAATAACAAGATATTTGTGTGAAACACTGATCATGCCCCTGTATAGCAGCTTATGGCCAAGGGTAATGTATTTCAAATAAAAGCCAAACTATGAAAAAAAATAATTGATACCCACTGAATGAGCCTACGTTTTGTAGAAACTAAGGTTTATGGGAGAGTTTCGCCTTCTGTCCAACAATCCCGATACTCTCAGTACGATCATTATTTTAACTCCGACAGGCTGTATAACTTGACGTGACAGGGATTTCAAAAATCTTGTTTAAAGTCAACATAGTTTAAATTTTATGATCGTTTTATTTGACATTTGACCTTATAAGCAAATAAAACTAATCACCAGGTCGTATTTTGGTTGACTTGTATCATATCAATTGTTAGACCTTTGCTTTTGTACGAAATTTGACTACGAAATGTTCCGTCTACTTGTCATAATCAATAACAGGTCTCTTGGCGGGTGTAATAGGTCAATAGGGGATGCTAACTCCCACTAGCCTCCTGATCCCACCTCTTAAATTTCTGGTGGTTCGAGTTTGTGCCTTGTTTACAGAACTGGATCATTAGTAGTTTTCATGAGATAGATCGATCATGTTCGTAATCTTCACCTTTTTTATCCACATGCTATACCGTAGCCCATCTGATTATTACCATCTCTAATAGTCATGAATAACAGCTTTCGACTTACTTCAACTCGGCATGTAGTCTTTCTGGCACAGCTTTCGACGTGACGTCTGGATCATTATTTTTAGTAGGAACTATGGGTGTGAGCTCGGATATCTGAACCGTGTTTTCATCTTGCCAGCAATTTTCATTGTCCACTAAATTCATTTTCCCTGCATTTACGTTAAATAAGTAATAGAAAATAATCAAATAGCTTGTTAATGTTTAAAATTAGAAATTTGAATTAAAACTTAATATTAAGGGGGCCTACTATAGTTTTATTGTGTGAAAACTACAATAGCAAAACTCTTCATTTTTATACCATATATAACTTACATTAACTTCAGTGTACATGCAAAGTTTGGGGAAAATCTACCGTCCAGGTATTTTTGAGGGACCGTCTCAAAATACACGTACATTTACTATAGGATTATATAAGAAATTGCCAATTTTTAGCACTTGAAAGCAAATTATACAAATACTACAATAGACATTTTGTTCAAACTATAATATTTTATGAGTAATACTGTATGATACAATATATGTAAGAAACACAAAATTCTACCGTCTTGTTAAGAGAGGGGGCATCTCAAAATGCAAAAAATAAGCAAATTTTTATTATTTTTATAGAGTACTACAAAATATGACGTAAACAATGGATTCACAAGAAAACATAGTAAAAATATTGGAGATATTCTAAAATTTCTATGTTTTAAATTTCAAGAGCGTATGTTTATTACTTTTTCTGTAATAATATTTTTATTACCCATTTCTTTAGGAGCTTCAGATTACCATAACGTCAAAAAGACATTGAAGCGACGTCAACCTACCTATCAATTACAAAATCGGTTAAATAATAAGTTATATCAAATTGAAATTGCATTTTTATACCTATAATTTCTTAATTTTGTTTAATTTTAATGATTAAGCGAGAAAAGTTGCATTAAAATAATAAATACCCTTCATTTCACTATGATGCGCGAAATATTGCGCAATGGAAACTATAGTTTGCCCCCTTAAAAACCCTGAAAGGATGGTTGACTCCATTTTCTAGAATTAAATCATGTGTTAGGCAATTGTCTTTTTAGATTTGATATTCACTTTGTCAGTTAAAGATTGTAAGTATTAATATCCCCCTTCACAAATTTACTGACTCTGAGACATAATTGACACAAATATTCTAGTACTATACGACCTACGTTGAGGCGACATCATGTTGGTTTCCCTATCACACAAACTATCTTTACTCCCAAATCCATTGATCTGAGTTATTCCGCTGAATTGAGGACCGGTCGGGGTGTATGACGACATTGACCTGATGTGAGGACCTGTCGGGGTGTATGATGACATTGACCTCATGGATCCCTTGGTTGTCTGTACGTTCCTGTCAGAAGAAATTTTCAAGGGGTGGCCATTCAAGTCTGTCTTCAGAATTGAAATCGCTGTGTCCTCAAAAACTATGAAACAAAAAGAACACACAAATATTGATGCGAAGAAAATTAAACTTATTATTTAAAAAAAGTGTTATTTGACAACATATTGGTAATTTTTTTCCCTATTGCGACGAAGAATGATAGTATTTTTCAAGAGATGGATACCAAATCGTTAGATTTCCCACTCGTTTGTTTCTTATTGTTATAGAATAAAGATTTTAGTAAAGTGTAATCTATAGTATCGTTAAAAATGATAATAAGTGGTGCTTTTCTCTTTATACAAGACGATATCACGTTTGCATACCATAGATATTACCTATTGCTTTGTTTGGTCTTGAAACAAAGCCACTAAGTTCTATCGTAATACTGTTATAAAACTAAATTTTAAAAAACTGGGAAAAATTGGGAGAATCTGTATTACGGGTTTCACTAAAAACTCTCTGACATTTCGATTTATTTTTCCCTCCTGAGGTTTGAACAAGGGAGCAGCTTTGATCATTATATTAACTTAATCCTAAATATTTATTTTGCCATTCAATTTTTATTAGAAACCCTGGAATTTATCAGAAAGTAAATACTTATCCATTGAGATTAGCAAATATAATTCCGTAACTTACAGAAAGCAATAAAGAACATTTAATTTCACGGCTTCGTTCATTCTAGAAAAAAAGTTCCAATCTCATAATAGCTTTTTAATGGAAAAATGATGATAGGTTTTTCTTCATAAATGATTGACTGATTAATTATTGTTTAATGCCGTGTCGACAGTATTTCTGACATATATCAGCGATCTATCAGAAATTAAGTTTATCAGAAATGTTACTTACAAAATAAGGAATATATTTTCCCCTTCAGAAGTAAAACAAGTGTTTCTCATTTAAATAATGTATGAAAACAAACAAAATATTTATGAACGTCAAAATAGAATACCACTTGTCCAGGTATGAACACTACATTTGTCCGAACATTTGCGTTTCAATTTTCATTAAAAATATGTACATTGTAGCACACTTAATTTTAAAATGTTCTTATAAACCATGTTTTTGCAAAAAAGAAGTAATCTAAAAGTACATTTATCAGCTACCTTAAATGTTAAAGACTATGAACATGAATTTCAATATATAACCAAAATACAAATGTACGTGATTTTAGGGGTGTGGGGCACTGAGATCCTGCAATGTCTGAGATTGACCACATCGCAGTAAAAAATCAAAGATGCTTGAATTCCTCATTGACAATATCATATTCTATAGTTTTTTAATGTGCCAGTCCCGATGGGTAATAATTAGTTGTGCTCATTTTTTGCTTAACTTTTTGTTATAGGATATTCCTAGTTTTTTCTATGTATAGCATCCGCGGACGGATTGAGTTTAAGGTTATGAAATTTAAAAAAAAAAAGCAGAACAGAAATTAAAATTAACAAATCCAACCTTCGAAACGCTACTTAATTAGTGTTCTGGGATTGGCAGGAATGTGTGGAGATAACGAACAGCATTCGAGCTCAAAAGTCCATTAAAGATTACATTATAGCGTCTCTTTTTTAAAATTAATGTACCTATTTCGTTTCAGTTAACTAGTTTACTGAAGTAACAATCGAGAAGAATTCTCAATACCTAGAATTGTTTCCCTTTTGAAGTGATTTTGTTCGGATTAGGAAGATCCGTTTTCAAATTTGAGATGGACGCTATATGAAGACCAGAAGTCTCTGATGAGACTGTAGCTCTACTGGTATGTTATGTATAACAAAGGAAAAGTAGCACTTGGATTTGAAACTTTGCAACAAGTAGCAATAAATAGAATTATGTATCTTAGTGTAGACTACTTGTGTGCCAAGTTATATTGAAATCAGACCAAAATTGTAGGAGGAGTAGCGTTTTAAAGGAATTTCGCAGAAGTTTCTATTTTTAGTAACCACGGCAACACCGTTTATCAGAATCAAAAACCGATGGACTAAATCATGTATCTAAGTGTAGTCTACTTGTGTGCCAAGTTATATTGAAATCAGACAAAAACCGTAGGAGGAATAGCGTTTTAAAGGAATTTTACGGAAATTTCTATTTTTAGTAACCATGGCAACACCTTTCATCGAAATAAAAAATCGATCCATTAATTTATGTTTCTTAGTGTAGTCTACTTGTGTGCCAAGTTATATTGAAATCAGACCAAAGCTGTAGAAAAAGTAGCATTTTAAAGAAATTTCACAGAAATTTTTATTTTTAGTAACCATTGCAACACCGTTCATCGAAATAAAAAACGATGCACTAAATTAGGTATCCTAGTGTAGTCTACTTGTGTGCCAAGTTATAACGGTATTGATGTAGGAGGAGTAGCGTTTTAAAGAAATTTTAATATGAAACTCATGTGGAATCATCCTCTGGTAGTGTAGATTTAAACTTGCTTAAAATCATGACCCCCGGGGGTAGGGTGGGGCCACAATTGCCGATCAAAGTTTTACATAGGAATACATAGGGAAAATCTTTAAAAAAAAATCTTCTTCTCAAGATCCACAGGGACAGGAAAGATGAAACTCATGTTGAATCATCCTCAGGTAGTGTAGATTCAAGTTTGTTCAAATCATGACCCCCGGGGGTAGGGTGGGGCCACAGTGGCCGATCAAAGTTTTACATAGAAATACATAGGAAAATCTTTAAAAATCTTCTTCTCAAGTACCGCAAAGCCATGATTAGTGATATTTATATGGAAGCATCCCCATGTAGTGTAGAATTTAATTTGTTCAAATCATAACCCCAAAGGGTAGGGTGAGGTCTCAGTGGTGGATTAAAGTTTTACATAGGAAAATAAAGGGAATCCTAAGAACGGAAAAGCTATTAGTCATATTGACATGTAAGCCTCCTCATGTATTGAAGATTTAAATTTGTTCAAATCATGACTCTTTGGGGTAGGGAGGGAAACAACGCGGAATCAAATTCAAATCATTACGAAGTAATATATACAAACAAAATGTTAATAAAATCTTTAAAAATCTTTTTCTAATGAACAGCGAAGTTATATGCTGTATTGAAATGGAGGCATTCTTAAGTAGTATTAAAATTCATTCTCAAGTGTTATTAAAATTCAAGCACACCCCCCCCCCCGTAAACTTTTCACTTCTGATCTGATTTGTGCTTTTTCCTAACCGATGTGCTCAGGTGAGGGATGTTGCCCCTGGGCCTCTTGTTTGTTCCCTTTTGGTTTTTATGTATGTGTACCATTACTGAACAATGCGAGCTTCAAAATGCGACAAATATTGGCTTGAGATTGTATGTCTGCTGAAAATAGAATAAGAAAAGATTTAGTTAGACTTGGCCATTTTAAAAAAGAATGTCCTTGAAGACTTAGACTGGCATTTCCTGTCTATATCGTACGAAACATGCATATCGCGCATATCAGACAGGCAGGCCAGTCTACTTGAAGGCTTTGATGAGGTTATATCAATGCTAACAAGAATAACTTTGGCTGTGTTTGCTAGAAAAGTTTTATCCTGCCATTTGAAAAGTTAATGCTCGAGACAAACCCATTGGATCCGGAAATGACAATACATCATGAAAAAGTTCCTATAGAGCCTTAGAGAATAAAAGGCCTAGAATCTCTCCTTTTGCCATTAATGGTAAAAATACGATCCATGTAATCTGTTAAAGGCTTTTATTAATGAAAAACATATAATAAAAGTCACTGTGAATATCTCTGTATGAAATTACCCAGTCGTCTTTGACAATGTATCAGGAGTAAAAAGCATAAACCATCGTTCCTTCTACAGAGAGTAGTTTAACCTTGTTATTTGTGAAAAACTGCAGGCTACTAGTAAGCGCGGAAAGGTTTAACTAGTCTAAAATGTATAAATGATCATATGAATAAGATCAACTATTTGATAATAATGGATCCTCGCTAAAATATTATCAGAAGTGAAGGGGAATTAAGTGTACCAGCTACACAACAATTACTTTAAAATTCCAAGGAACTTTCAGCAAATCTGAAATTTAACAAAAAACATTAACATTTAAACGTGCTACTTTACAACACTTAATACAACCATTCCTCACATTTTTGACCTTTTGACAGCTAGATTTTTCAAGAAATGGAACTCGTAAATTTACTTAACCTTGTCATTGGTCATTTGCAAATTTATTTTGTTAAAAACAATCTGATGTTAAATACTGAAACTCTGATTGATTGATTGTTTAACGCCGAGTCAACAATAATTCAATCATATTCTGCAATGAAGTTTATTTGACCTGTTCTGAACGTTTTTGGCGGCCCCCAGCGAGCATACTCTTTTTCGAAATCCAAAGAAACGATCTTTTGAACTCTGAAATTGACAGTTAAAGATGTCTGAGATTCTGGTTGACAATTATATGTATTATATATGTGTGGTTTTTGGAGACCAGATCTTCCAATCTGTCGAATTTCACATGAATTTAGATTGTGCACCGTTATAAACAAATCTTTTTTGTATTCATTTGAAGCGGAAATTTTTCAGAATCTCACAAGAAACCACTCACAGTGGCAGCTTCAATTCGAAATTAATATACCTGGGGTGTATGGACCACGTATTACATGTATCAATTAACAGTTCACTCATATGTTGATTCGTTATATATTCCAGTGACATATACTATTAAGATAATACAGAGTCTGAGACATCTGTCTCATTTTTGGATATGTTTACTTCAAAAGACGTAAATGGTAACCTAACAACAAAACTTCATGCCTTAGGCGATACTTTCAACTTTTCAATTGCAATTTCCCTTACATTATATATGGCAATATACCGTTATCATCTGCATATGAGGTTTATGTCTCTCCGTTGACTTATGTAAGAATAATTTCTAAAACATGTAAAAAAGCTATCGACAAGCAAGATGATGAAACAAGAATGTCATCAATCTCGTTTAAAGTCATATATTTCGTAAGTTCTATGGTCGAAACAATGACCTTTTCAGCAAAATACAATTTATCATTATCTCGAATGCCAACTGACGTTTCATACTAACTGTAAGACCATTATGTAAACACAGAATTATCAACGGATTTTTCTGTTATCCCGATCATGGCAATGAGCACATCGCGGATGTGATCGATCGGCAGGGGAAGCTTACTTCTCCATGGTACCTAATCCCACCTCTGATGTGTTAGAGGTTCGTGTTTGCTTTGCTCCTGGTTTGTATTGTTTGAATGGACGTGTGAACATGAATACCGTTCGATATCTCCTATATTCATCCATCATTTGTGTATTGTAAATCTTAAAGAGTATGAATCAAAGTTTCATGAGGAAAAAGAAAATAATATGAGACTTCCAATTTCTACATACATTTGTATATATAATTTGAAAAGTCCATGCTTAAGGTACTCCGATCCTCAGCCAGGAAGGATAACTCTTTAATGTATAATTAAAATAAAAAATTCTCAAAATGAAGCTTGAAAAATAAATTCTTTTATGGTGTTTGCAATGATAGGAACACCTTTAATCACCATGCATTGTAAAAAGTAAATAAAAGAAACTAAAGTACCTTATATGTAGAAAAATTATGCAGTTTCTTCAATGGCCTAGATACCTATGATTTTTCTTTCTTAAATGTGTTAGTTGACCATTTGAATTGGAAAATGCATAGTAGGTGTTCTTATTCGAATTACCTGAAAATTTTGATTTACTTCCTGTATTTTCCCTATATAATATGATTAACTTTTACGATAAAGTTTGAAGAGATATCGTTGGTAAAAACAAATTAATATGAGAATTCAGAGACATTTTTGTGAGCATTTTCAATTAGTCAATGCCTGATTCTCAGGACCTGATGATCGGAGTACCTTAATACTTACTTGCTTTATTGAGATCCCCCAAACTCCTACAACGCCTACGACCTCCCCAGCTGCTAAGTGTCTCTTGTTCATTCATACCTGCTCACTCACTGTATGCAACCTTTGTGATCAGATCTTAAGAAATGATGGCCAAAAAGAAATTCTTTTTTTTCCTTGGGCGACATAACATGAAACGAGGTTATGTGATTGATTTATGAACCATTCACCAAAACGTAGAAAATGGCCTCTTTCCTAGAAATTAACTTAAAATATGCAGCATGTGTATAAAACTTCAAAATTCAGCTCGTCATTTCTATGCTTACGTGGATATTTAAAGTGTTAATTTGTGGAAAAATGAAATTCAGTTTTGCTTCTTGAAGATTTCATGAAATTTGAACCTCTACTGTGAAGTATATACAATTAAAATAGAATTAAATCGTTTCATGGATATTCTACTTGTCAGAGAGTCATATTGCCATTTAAAATTGAAATTTAATTTAAAATTAATTAGAACTAGAGATGTAGTTGCTTATTAGATCAAAATTGTTAATTTTCACGTAATTATTTAAACTTTTGATATTTAGCAAAAGTATTTCCAAAGTTTCTTTTAATTCACATTAATTAAAGCCATTACGACAAAAAATGTGTCTGAATGTTCAATTGATGAGATATTAATAAATTAAAGTATGAAGTTTCATATTCCATCAGTTCTAAGCTTCAGGAAACTAATCAGACTCATAACTGATCAAGAGAAGAACACAAAGTTTTGAAATTTGAGAAGCTTTTTATACCCATTAAAAATTCATATATATCCCTGGTAGCTATATTTTTAAGTATTGGGATATCACGGAAGTAATTTAAAAAGGAAAGTGTTTTCAATGATGCTTTTCAAAAATAATCAATTTTATATATAAACAGACAAAAGAAAAATCAGCAATTCTAGTTTCAAAAGAATATTTCTCGAAGGATAAAAAAATTAATAATTCTTTATCCAAGACAGTGATAGGATTATGTTCTTTTATTGCTTTGAAGAATGATAAAGTAGCAATTCTATAAATTTATTCACACTCTCAACTAGCAAATTTATAAACATAACAGGAATACTGTTCCCTAAAGCGCGTTAAGGTACTGTCCTCCAAAGAAAATAAAGTTAAATTCCTAGTCCTAGGTAACCTTCATAAACATTTTGGCTTATCAATACTTGCAATCTTATAGTGAACTGAGAAAGGGCACTTCAGAAAGTATTTGATAGAATATACAATGTAGAGACAAATATATTTACGTAAACAGATTTTTTTTAAAGCCTGTAATTTTGACAAGCAAGAATACCACTCTCCGCAATAATATGGTAGGGTTCAATACCTTAAGACAACAAAAAGTGAGGGAAAGGTGTCTTTGAACTAAAATATCAATAAAAATTAACAGTAAAGGTCTCTTTACAAAAGAGAAAGCCGGACACTTCCTTCAATATTGTTATTCATATTTGTAAAATTTTGATTTACAAGCAATATGCATGCCAGTATGGTTCATTAGTGAGAGCAAGTTTTTTGTACACAGACGGACAAAACAAATTTAATGCTGGCGATCTTCCGGGGCGTAATAAAAATATATAGCTTCTTGACACTCAAATAGCAATGCAACTTCAAATAAAATTCCCTAAGGTCTTTTCTAATAGTGATAAATAACAGGTCATTCGGCGTTTGGAAATAGTTCAAATGTTTACACGCAAACATTATCATGTAAGTGTGCTTTCCGTAATAAAAACTGATATCGTCGTTGAAATATATTGTATCGTCTGAATATATAATTTAATTTGATAGTTATTTTAAGATTTTCACGTTTTTACCGTGACACTATGATATCGGTAACTACGAGTATATGAAACTTAGGATATCAGGCAAACAATTGTTGTCATCAGTTATCTTAGAAGGTTTCAAATAAATGTGCTGTAGAGAAGAAAAGAATAATTCACAGCGAAATTGCTAGTTTATGGCCCTAAGAAATCGGTTTACGAAGAAAATATTGAATTATTTTAATAAAATGGACATCAACACATATTATTAAGTATCGAGTCTGCGAAGAGACGATAAATTAGAACAAAGAAAAATTTAATGACCTTTATGCAGCATATTTTTTATTTGAAAAACAAATCCATTCATTTTGAAGGCTTGATTCTTCTAAGAATGATTAAAATTTTCTTGTTTCCTATGCATCAACATGATGAAAAAGAGCAATATCACAGTAGAGATATATACCATTTGAACATGATGAAGGCGTTTGCTTTTAAAGCCTACAGGGCCTTTTGTTTGTAAATTAGCATGGAGACTCCATCTGCCCATCGTAAGACGTTCACACACAAGAAACACTGACCAGAAGACGGCAAACATAAATAAGCAGGATTAGTTTATCGATTTGAAAATCGAGCAACTTCAGGCTAAAACAATACCTTAGGGCCCTTTCACAATTGGCGCACGAGCAGAAGCGACAAAATATTCGTGCGACCGAAAAACTTTGATTTGGGTCGTAAACTGTTGCTGAAATAATCGCATTTGAAAAAGGATTCGTACGAAATTCGCACGATCTAAAGTGACCGTTGTGCATTTAATCTTACGATATATCTTGCGTCTATATGCGACTGTTGTACAATGAAAGCGAGTGTTGTAAGATAATGCGAAAGGATCGCGCGAGTGATCAGGTGATCGGACGATTGAACGTGCACCAGTGCAATTGGACGTAAGACGCTCGTGCAATCATGCGTTTTATGGTACGAATGATCGCGCGAGTGAGAAGGGGAATATATATATATATACTACCCGTTTAAGCAGCATCCATTGTCAATTGTGGTCTGAAACAGAGATGCTTATACAGGGTTTACATATACTAGTGGCAAAGCATGGGAAATTGAAGCTGATAAATCGTGCATAGTAAAACGTTGTAAGATTACACGAGACACGTTGAGCAACAGTCTCATGGTCGCACAACACACGCATATACAGTTGCGATTCATCTTACGACCTTTAAAAATCGTGCATCACTCTTGAGAGTACACAAAACGTTGTAAGACGCTCGTACTAATATTCGTGCGTTGAATTGCGATAAACGTGAACCGCATTTGGTCGCGTCTGAATAGTGTGCATGTCGACTATTTTGAGGAGACTTGATGCGACCACTAAAACGCATGCAACGAATGCGAAACATCGTGCAACGTATGCGAGAGCTCATGCGAAGCTAAAATTTTCCGATCGCCAAGTGTTTTAAAGTGCTCGTGCGCCAATTGTGAAAGGGCCTTTATATATAGCGTTATCTAAATATCTAATATTAAAGGAACGGGCGATTCCTTAACAGTATTACACGTAAGTTAGAGAACTGGGAACAAATTAATATACTAGATTAGCTTGCTCAGTTACTAAATTGTTTAAAATGATTTGATTTGGGGATAAATGCAACACAAGTGATTGAGGAATAAAGCTAAAAAAATGTGCTTGATATGAAATATATGGAGATAACGAGCAATATTCAAGCTTTAACTACATTAAACGATACAAATTTTGGAGGAGATCAAACACGAACCCCTTAAACATCAGAGATGGGATCAGGTGCCATGGAGGAGTGAGCGCCCCCTGCCAACCGGTCACACCCGTCGTGTGCTCATTGTCATGATTGGGAAAGAACAGGAAAATCGGTCGACAACTCAATGTTAAATAATGGCTTAACATTTAGTACATAAAAAGTCAGTCAGTACTTGACAATGATAGATTGTATTGCTGACAGGGTCATTTTATCGATAAAGAACTTATGGAATGCTGACTTTTACGAGACTCTTAATATTAATGTTTTATCATCTTGTTTGTCAATAATGTACCTCGTTACAGAAATTGTTCATACGTAGAGCACGATCTTGCGTATCGAATCAACCGAGATATAAACCCCATATGCAGGTAATGAAGATATACATATATTGCTGCATACATGTAAGTAAGGGAAGTTGACAATTGAAAAGTTTAAGTCATCGCCTTTATCGTGAAGTTTTGTTTCTGAAATTACCATTAACATCTTTTTCTAATGAAATATCCAAATATGAAACATATGTGTCAGATTGTTGTATCTTTTATTTCAAGCTCACGTGGATATATCGTATCGACCTAAGAATGGAAATAACCATAATTAATTGACAATACGTCGTCGATATATCTAAAGCCGAGTTGAAGGCCACAGTGGTATCACTGAACAGGACAATATTGGAATATAAAAATAAAATAAAAGTTGATTTTTGTTATAAACCAATCAAAAAAGAAAAACAAAAACCAGCACACAACAGACATAATTTTGTTAACATCGATGTCTGGTTTTTTTTTTCATTGAAAGTTTCAAAGTTAACGAAGTGGCAGAGTCGCGAGGAAAGGTCTCGATAGAAAACATTTTATAGACGATGCATAAATATTTTACTTTGTTTAACTGATAGATATGCAAATGAGACACAAAAACAACATTTGATACTGTTCTCAAGCGTGCACTCATTTGAAAAGATGAAAATATGCATTTTAACATTAAATAACTCTGAAAGTTGCAAATTAGAATATATATAGACATTGTACTTACACAAGGAAACTTCGAGACATCAATAGATAACTTTAAAAATGCCTTTTGAATCGTCAAGTCCTGCAAATATTATCAATTCGCCCTCAGACTGTGAGAAATCAACACAAAAAGTGTGCGAAACGTGAGGCATTAAAATACATGTATAATGACATCGACATTCATTCATAAGTCTTACTTTTGTCATGGTTTTTCTGGTTCATATTTCAGTGCAGAAGGCATCGAAAGTAATATAATACAAAATATCATGCTGAACTGTTCAAACCAAGCAAAATAAATAAATAAATAAAAATAAAAAAGGACAAAACTACTTCCCGGAATTTCTTGTCTTATTATTTTGCATTTATGAATAGCATTCTCTAACCAGAGTTGTCTTCCGCTGCGCTCACAACACCTCTGTCAACGCTCGTTGTACAAGATTCTTGTACAAATTTTAAACGGTGAAATTTTGAAGTTAAAATAGTAATTAATTATTGTAATTATTGATAAAAATGATAATTCATCATTTAGTTCAAACCTATATTCCCTTAAAACGACTTATTTTCAAAGTTTTAAGGGAACTATTTTGCGCAGTAAAAATTGAAATCTTAATTAAAAAATCCTTTTAAGGTGTAACAAATTAAAATAAATATTGTTTTCCGATAAGAAATATAATTATAAACGACTATTAATACAATTTTTAATCATTTACAATTTTTACAAGAATCTTGTAAAACAAGCGTTGACAGAGGTGTATGTGGGAGCGTAGCGGGAACGACAACTCTGGATAGAGAATGTTATGAATAGTTACATTCTTAGTTTCACTTTCCATGTAACAAAATAGATTAAACTTACGATTTTGTAAATGTTTATGCATGATCTCCAACACTCATCCTGAAATCCTCTAAGTTCTGTAAAGGAAACAACGCTTTAAAGATTTCATTGTTGTCTTTAAGTTCATGTTTTTAACCGAAGAATTTAACAAATTAAAAATTTATGCTGATTGTAAAACCAAAACCAAAAATCAAAAACAAAACTATAAAACAAAAACAAAAACAAAAAAACCCCGAGTGTTTGAAAATGCTGTTAATGTTTATGTTGATAAGTACGGAAGCCCGTTGGTGCCACGTAAGAAAAATATTTTATCTGGCGGCCGCCAAATAAAATAATTTTCCTACGTCATGTACGTGCCACCAACGAGCTTCCGTAGTTAAGTACGTGAAAATGATATAAATGTATACCAGTTTCGGAATTATTATGTGTACAAGATGATACTTTTATTCGCAAGACTACCATAAAATTCTGTATAATTGGTAGAACATCAACCTAAGATATCATGAAGCGTCAAAAGATGTAAAGATGCTCTATAATCTCCAATCCTATGTTATTTGTATTACACACTGCATTGTAATAAAATCCATGTATTATTTTTACAATGGCGTAAAAAGTCTAGACCAATGCGTGCACGTGTCACGTTTTTTTTACACAGTGCCATCATATTCACTGTTAAGGAAATCGAGTAAGGTAATATACCTCTGTATACTCTACTATATATTATACCTGATATAGCTAGGGAATGGCTATCACAGAAAAACTCAAAGACTTTACCAATATTATGTAATAATTTAATGAAACAACCATACGAACAACTAAGTGGGCAGATCATATATACTAGAGAGGTACAATAATACATGTGTATATATAATAATGTATAATAATTTAACCATAAATGGAACTGAATTAGTGACTTTCTCATTTTTGGTGATGAAATGTAAGTGTTTATTGCAAGATGTCAAGTTTTTCCGCCGATTAATAGGTGCAAACGAATGTCTATTTTTACAAAATGTAAATCTTTTAACATTTTAAGTAGAGTTACGACCGCCTTTTTAATCTAAAAACAGCCATTCTTGCACCCGTGTGACCTACTTATTATTAAAATAAACGTATCATTAATTGACAACTGACAATCACGCTAAATTCTACCCATATAACTATGACGGAGGCTTAAAGAAATAAAAATAAAATAGTCTTGCATGTTCTGATTTTTAAAAACTAAAGAAATGATATATTTTGAGTTTTTGCAGGACCTTATGAATATTAATGAGAAATAAATCACGGAGCAACCTCATGAATAAACTTGCACATCATTTCTCTATATGTGGTCTCATCCGAAGGACCGGTCTCCACGTCCCACAGTGGCATTCGAATACGCGACGTAAGGACCAATGCCTTACTTCGCGACTCTAGCCACTGTGCCACGCGGGCGACTACTTTCATTAGATGTTCGTGGATATATATTTTTAGCATTACCTAATGTGTTTGATTAAATGAAGAATAGCTCAGTTTGACTTTCAAAAAGCGTGTTGTGTCAGTTTCTGTCTGTCTGTCTGTAAACAATTTTTCAAAACGCTACTACTCCTACAGTTTTGGTTTGATTTTCATATAACTTGGCACACAAGTAGACTACACTAAGATACATAAAATAGTGCTTCAGATTTTGATTTCAATGAACGATGTTGCCATGATTACTAAAAATAGAAATGTCTGTGAAACTCCTTTAAAACGCTACTCCTCCTACAGTTTTGATCTGATTTCAATATAACTTGGCACACAAGTAGACTACACTAAGATACATAGAAAAGTGCATCGGTTTTTGATTTCGGTGAACATTTGCCATGGTTACTAAAAATAGAATTTTCTGTGAAATTCCTTTAAAACGCTACTCCTACAGTTTTGGTTAGATTTCAATATAACTTGGCACACAAGTAGACTACACTAAGTTACATAAAAAAAGTGCATCGGTTTTTGATTTCGAAGAACGATGTTGCCATGGTTACTAAAAATAGAAATGTCTGTGAAATTCCTTTAAAATGCTACTCCTTCTACAGTTTTGGTCTGATTTCAATATTACTTGGCACACAAATAGACTACACTAAGATACATAAAATAGTGCATCGGATTTTGATTTCGATGAACAGTGTTGCCATTGTTACTAAAAATAGAAATGTCTGTGAAATTCCTTTAAAACGCTACTCCTTCTATAGTTTTGGTCTGATGGCAATGACTTCTTTTCTAATCCTTTGTTATAAGTACAAACCAGTAGAGCTACAGTCTCGACAGAGACTTCTGGTTCTTTAATAGCATTACCTAATGAGTTTGATTAATTAAAAACTATTAGGCACCACATCCCTACTGAAAAAAAAGGACTTACAATTTTTTATGTCTTATGATTGAACATCAACAGATTTAGTTTGTCAAAATAACACTGATTCTATTCACAAACACGCTTAAGTTGATATTACAGGGATGCCGGGGTCTTTGCTGACAACATTAATATAGTATATGATTCTATGAAGAATAGCTCAGTTTGACTTTCAAAAAGCGCTTATTGTGTCAGAATTTCTTCTCTCTGCACGGAAAGAAAAAAACGCGTTTGTCCTCAACTTTACATTCAGACATTACGACTTTACAAGGTTTTATCAATATAAACAGTTGGTTACTTCCATTAATACATGTGCATCGACTCGTCAAGGTACTAAATCGATACAGCGCTCGCTCTGTATTCGGCAGGTTGTGCGGTCGAACCCCGGCCAGGGATTCCCAAGTAGATAATATGTAGGTTGCAATTGTTCCTTTGCTAAGCGTTCGGAACATTTGAGACACAATGTTACTGGAGGCGTTTGTACGATACAGAACCCTCTTGTTAAATGGTCCTGAGTTAAAAGTAAAAGTCATTTTGAAGCCCTTTATCGGTATATGGTGACCTCTCTATATGATTGAAAAACGTCTCGAAAGAGACGTAAAACAACGTATAATCAAACAATCGAAATACGATAGTGATGTCAAACTATACGATACCGCAGAGCCCCATTTATTCAATATTCAAGGATGTTTATTGACGTTATACTTATAAGGCCGAGTAACAACTAAATTGTAAGGCAAAAGAGCTTTTCTTTCGTAACTCTCCTTATTTATAAGTAATAATCTGTTATCATCTGCATGCATATTAAGTTATAGTGTCTATACGATATTCAACAAAATGCTTAATTTTATCAATTTTTAAACTCGACAGACTACTGACAGATAAATTGATGTTTCAGGGATCTCAACAACCTTCTTAAAGGTCAGCATTTCGTAAAAACCATGATTGTTATAGCATATTTATATTTGTCTATATCCAATTAATTTCTAGTTAATAGATTTAATATTTTGTCTCTGACGTTATTTTAACCGTCCTAAGTCATATTTTATGATTGTTTTATTCTTGTATCTGATAAAAAGCTTATTATCTAAGACCATTTATTTTGACAAAAACAATTGACACGAAATTAATAAACTACCCTCGTATAGATGTCTTTTTGGGTTTTTTAATTTTCCATAACGGTAATAAGCTTGGAATTCACTTGAATCTCGGCAAACATTTAACATAAAACATTAATGAAGTTCGATGAACATACGGGTTACTAATGAAAATACGTTTAGCACAATGTAATTCTATCAGAGTTTGGTTTCCTTAAGATTGAATATTAAACAATGGACAGAAATATAATCTAATCCTTTTTGCAACGTTCCCACTCAGTTTTTTTTATTTGTGTTTTTGATCTGCAGTTGATTATATCTTTGGTTTAACATTCAAATCTTAACATTAATAATTCTAATGAATTCATTACAGGATGTGAAAATATTGAAGAAAACAAACAGTGATTCTAATAAAATCTTTGAACAATTCAAATCTTTGCAAAGGGCATAACTCATGGAACCCTGGGAACTCCTAAGGTTGGATCAGGTGCCTTGGGTGAGTAAGCATCCTCTATTGATCGATCAGTCACAACCGCTGTGTGCCTTATGAGTTGATCAAAGGTACATTTCGTTGTCAAATAGTATAAAAAAATAAAGGTCTAGCATTAAGTACGAGACCAGTCAACCGAAAACACCCATCTTTTCATTAAGACGTTTTGGAATAAATTCTGCTTCATAAAAAAAATAAAAACAGCTTAGCTAAACTCCCGCATCAGAGTACTCACCCCCCTAAAACAGTAGGTTTATATGAGAAGATGTCCGTAAACTATGTTTCGATTTCACTAGCATAGTAATTTTCGTAAAAAAAAACGAAAAAGAGAGAGAGAGAGAGAGAGAGAGAGCTTCAGTTGTAACTAGTGTTAATTGTAACGGGGACTGTTACAGATGTTCCCCAAACGCTCCCCAAATCCCTTTTTGAGAGAGAGAGAGAGAGAGAGAGAGATATAATATAAAAGTTTTAATGATATCAACTATATATCATTTAACCTTTAACCTATCATATGCAAGATGATCATGACATGTTGGCTAAAGAATTCCTGAGAATCAAAAGAGAATAATACAGATATAAATGTTACTATTTTTCAAGTATTGTAGTCATTTTACGCATGCACACTTGCTGGCATGTCTATGCACTCAATTTTGATATTAGCATAGTGTAGGAATCTATTATATCTATTCATATTCTAATTTCCAGCCTGATTTATTGAGAATTAAGAAAGTTATAGGCATTTAAAGTTTAAGCCAATCAGATTGCAGGATGCATGCATGCTTTCATGATAATTGCTATATATCATGTTGTAGAACCTAATGTTTGACTATATTTAAAATTTCAAAGTATTTTGTCAGAAAACAAGAAAGATATTGATACTTTAGTTTCAGCCAATCAGAGCAAAGCACACGTGCATGCGCGTGATTTCATGATAATTTGACCCAGGGATGGGGTAATTGAATAAAGTAATTGTAATTGAGTGTAATTAATTACATTTTTCAGAGTTATTGGAAGTAATTTGTATTTGAGCAAGCCTTCAATTACAAGTAATTGAATGTATTTAAATACATTTCAAAAAAGGTCATGTATTTTCAATTACTTTTCAATTACATTTCAATTACTTTTTTCAAAATGAAAGTTTATATTTAAAAGGATGTCTTATACTGATACATAGTTTTATACTGGTGGGTTTATATGATTTATTTTTTATAAATCTCATTCTCCCTATTCCCACTTGCAAATAACAATCATTATGATTGTTTAGATAGTTTATTTGTTTTACAGCAATTAGACTAACTACATCCCCTTTTAGATTTACCTGTATTCTATTCATTTTAAGATAGAAAATAATGGAATTGTGATAGATATTATTTATTTCCTTCAAAAATATGGATTTAAAAAAGTAACAAAAAAGATCTTGCCATACACCATACTGGTGTAGCATGGGGTTGTGTTTGTACAATAATTAATTATCTCATAATGTTTAATTTGTTTATACAGTGTGTCACACTCATTATAAGGTAGAGGTCTAATTTTGACCAGGTGTGAACCCCTATCATACCCAAGAACAAAAACAATGAGTGAAAGTTCGAATTCGATAGCTGTAGAAAGAATTTTATTTAAAAAAACTTTATTTCTTTTTATAAAAATAAAACTCGAAGTAATTGATATGTATTTAATTACATTTGTCAAAGTAATTGAAAGTAATTAATTACATTTGAAAAAATCAATGTAATTGTAATTGCAAGTAATTGACAAAATTATCAATGTATTTGAAAGTAATTAATTACATTTCAAAGTAATTGACCCCAAGCCTGATTTGACCATGTCTTGTTGCCTATACTACTATTATATACTTATATTATTATTTTTAAAACATTCCATCAAAAAATAGAAAAGTTACGGCTACATCTATTATATTGGTCATTTCACGTGTTGCACGTGCGCGCTCTTGCGAGCACGTGCGCGCAAAATGTCTACCTACCCTAAAAAGGTTTTACTTACATGGGATGAACAATTTACAAGATCATTCGCGGGCAAATAAGTGCTCAGGAAGAAGAAAAATAATAAGAAGAAGAAACAGAGTAAAAACAATATGTTCCCCAACTTCGTTTGGGGAACATAAATAAGGGGTCGTTCAATAGATATAATGAACATTATATATGGTATTTATATTTGTCATGCCTTTTCATGGTAATCGCCCATAGTTTATCTTTTTAAAATTGGGTTGTGAAGCCATCTGAAATTCTAGAATGTTTCTTCAAAAGTAAGATCCGACATAAACAAAAATTCTTAGCTTATATTGTGTTTGCGTGTTATCAATTTCATTAAAAATGCCAATTAATTACATCTGCCAACCGGAACCGCCACCGTAACACCCCCTCCTCTTTCGAGGGAAAAAAGTATTAGATTTTGTTTTAACATAGATGAATCAAAACAAATCACACTGCATAAACCGAACTTTCATTACATATAGAGATATTTCACCTTGATTTTTCACCCTTTCAAAATTCAATTTCAAAGACAAAGACAATATATACGCTGTCTTCTTTGAATTTTATCCCTAGTTTAGCCGTTTTGCGACAATGGCAGCAAAGGGCAAAAATTTCCAATCAAAGTAAACGAAGTGATAAAAAAATGTACTCACCTGGGCCATGAAATATTTTTGTAGTCTTCGTTGAAGTTTGATAACTTTACACATTTTAACCTTTCTACATGAGCAGCGGAGGATTTCACCAAAATAAATCTAAGCATGACTCGTAAAAGATAATGAAGTTACCTTCGTTTGCCATGTGTCTCCTTGTATTTCTGCAGACTCTATAAAATTCTTAGCTTTGTTCACGATTCAATTTCACAGGGTTTGTATTTGGATAAGTTGAATGGAAATGTTCATGCATGTACATGTAGTAATATTCCGCTCTCTCTGCATATGGAGTTTGTCTCCCTTATTGTTAATTTGCTACTCAAGAGTATGTTCAGAGTTAATTTTAAAACCGAGCAGACTACGCTCACCTAAGTTGATGTTGCAGGGATTTTATCAACCCCGACAAAACGTCAAATGTAAGAATTTGGTAAAACCTGTACTATCGCTGATTACTTTGGTGTTTTCAGGGTCGCCCATGTGGCGCATTGGTTAGAACGTCTGCTCTCGAGTCGCGAGCAAGAAGCTGATTCTCATGCACGGATTCGAATCTTGCGGGACGTGGAAACCGGTCGAAAAAAAAATCCCTCGCCGCTTAACGGCCCTCAGTGCCATGTATAGGTATAAATTTGAATGCCTTTCAAACGATATATTGTGGCTAAATTTCTTCCTTGAATGGAAACAGAAGTCTCTGTTTCAGAGAGAAATGATCAGCGGAAATGATAAAAATAACGAAGAAGTAAACATTGGATTGACATTAATGTACTCATAAGTCTGTTTATAAGGAAAAAATCTTACTGCCTTGATTTGCATTTGATCTGAAAAAAAACAAAACAATATGTCATCATTACAGAATTTTTCCGAAACTTTATCATATCAGCAATAAAAAAAGGTCTAATAATAATTTCTTGATTATCAAATCAATTTGTGAAGTCTTAGTGTATGTGGCGCATTGGTTACTTGTGTGCCAAGTTATATTGAAATCAGACCAAAACTGTAGGAGGAGTAGCATTTTGAAACAATTTAACAGAAATTTCTACTTTAGAGTAAGCTCTACGGTTTGTACATAGCAAAGGAAGAGAAAACTGCTAGTACTTAAGCAGTTAAATCAAAAACAGCAATAAATAGATATACAGAATTATGTATCTTAGTGTAGTCTACTTGTGTGCCAAGTTATATTGAAATCAGACCAAAACTGTAGGAGGAGTAGCATTTTGAAACAATTTAACAGAAATTTCTACTTTTAGTAACCACGGCAACACCGTTCATCGAAATCAAAAACCGATACACAGAATTATGTATCTTAGTGTAGTCTACTTGTGTGCCAAGTTATATTGAAATCTGACCAAAACTGTAGGAGGAGTAGCATTTTGAAAGAATTTCTCAGAAATTTCGGCAACACCGTTCATCCAAATCAAAAACCGATATATAGAATTATGTATCTTAGTGCAGTCTACTTGTGTGCCAAATTATATTGCAATTAGACCAAAACTGTAGAAGGAGTAGCATTTCGAAAAATTCTTTACAGACAGACAGACGGACGGACGCCGGACGCATTACTATCGCATAAGCTCTTCTGGTCTCTGACCAGTAGAGCTAAAAATTCTGGAGGGACGTTAAAGAAGCCTATGAAAACGCCGATTTTTTTTAAAATATGAAACCAAATGATTAAATGATTCGAAAAACAAGTTGCTTGATGAAAAAAACGTTCCAAAAACTTTCATTTTTATAAGTAAGTCGTTGTAGTTGCAAAAGAATTAAGCGAGATCTGTCATTAAGAATTCATTTTATTATTGAATATTGATGAAGGATGTGCGTAAATAGTATATACATGACCGCGGGAAATCATAGACCACGAGGTACGTTGCATTTTGACAAAGATTATGAATGAAACGTTAATATATGTGATTAAAAGCAGATAATAAATACTGGTTGTTTAAAGAGATAAGCATCTTTAAGCGTACGACGATTGCCATCAATGTCAACCGTAATTAGTAACCCTAACGACCTACCTCGTATGCTTTACGCCATTTTGTTTATCATTCTAAAATTAGCGACGATGTCATGGGATGCTTAAATTTCAATAGAGCCACTATTCTCCTGGCAGGAAAATAATCATATTTTGTCATCTTTAAAACGCGTTTATTTTCAATTGTGTAATTTATTTACAGTATATTTTTAACTTTATTTGGTTAACCAAATTAATAATTCTCCATCTTTATTTTTAACTGACAAAAGTTAAAGCGTGTATACCCTTTAGCCACAAACAAATGAAGCCTTCTGTTGTTTTCCATGTTTGCAACAAATGTTGTAAATGCTGTTTTGCAGAAGTAATTGTATTTATGTATGTATCTAAGCCAATAAAATTTCGCCTGCATAAACAAAATAAAAAACAAAATATCTACAATACAAGAGGCCCATTGACCACATCGCTCATCTGAGTAACATTGGTGATGCAGTTCTTTACCCGATTTTCATCTAGTTATGCCTTTTGTGGCCCCCTAACCCAACCCCCCCCCCCATGTCATGATTTTAATACTTTAGAATCTACACTACCTCAGGAGAAGAGTTGAAAATGTCAAAAGTTTACAGAAGGACGGACAGACGGACGGAGATTGGGTGATCAGAAGAGTTTTATATATTTCTATGTAAAACTTGGATTTCCTATTGTGCTCCCGCCCTATTCCCGAGAGTCTTGATTTTAACAATTTAGAATCTACACTACCCCGGGATGCTTCCATATAAGTTCCAGCTTTTCTGGCTCAGTGGTTCTTGAGAAGAAGATTTTTAATGACCCCACCTATTTTTGTCTTTTCTTCATTATCTCCCTTTGTAAGGGGGACCTGGCCCTTCATTTTAACAATTTAAACTTCCCTTAACTCAAGGAAGCTTTGTACTAAGTTTGGTTAAAATTGGTGCAGTGGTTCTTGAGAAGAAGTTGAAAATGTCGAAAGTTTACAGAAGGACGGACAGACGGACGGAGATCGGGTGATCAGAAAAGCTGAGCTAAAACATATACATTACAACTTAAATATATTGCTCCACCCACCCCACCCCCTCCACATAAAAACAAACAAAAAATGTTCTAAAGGTTTTATTTAAACTTGAAATGCTTATCTTTTTATACAACCGAGGCGGGTTTCTTTTTATCAAGCCTTCATGTTTCCTGTTTGTATCAGAATGTTTTTCCCGCGTTAGTCATTATGACGACAGATGTAACGGACGTTCTAGACTTGTCTCGCGAGTTTCATTGACTGTTAGTTTGACGTTCACAGTTGGATGTAAATAATTTAATATTAGATCTCAGTATGAAATAATTTGTTGGACTAATCATCAACCAATTGTATTGAAGGAAATCAAAACTGACGTCCAAGTAGACTGATTTTTTTAAGGATTGGGCAGCGTATATTATACTCAAAGTTTAACTTTACTATCATGAATTTTTAAATAAAAAATACACACAATTTAATTCGAACTCATATATCGTATTATTCATACTATAAAGAAAATAAATAAAAAATTAAGATGAAAATAAGTTTTATTTTTCTTATCTACGTGAGTTTTTATTAATAATTTCGAAAAAAAAATTAGCTCAAAAAGGTATCCCCTTTAAACTTTTGATATCTCCTTTAACATGTTTATACCAGATGACCTGTTTTGATCCCAAAGATATCTTTCTTTGCGAAAATAAGTGAAATATATTGATATTATGTAGAAAAAAAATCCCTTTTAGAATGTGAAAAAAAACATCTCACTGTGTGCATAAAAGACCCATGTGTTCGAATGATATCTATTTACCTCTCATATAGCCTAAGATATGTCTTGTTAAAAAACACATTTTTTTCTTCGAGATATCTCTTAATTTTAGATATTTAAGAGAATACTTAGATGTCGCTTTGTTGAAAGATATCTCCTGGAGGAAATAGCTATCCAAAGCTTCTGGATTTTCAAATTGCATGCTAAAAGTCAATAAAAAGAATCGTAGAAGCCGACAGTATTATAAAATGCAAACTCCATTAGGCCAGAGTTTTTTTAATTTTCTGTTTAACGGTAATTTATAAGAAAGAGTTGGGTCGAGGGAACGAAATAAAAATAAAAGATCAAAATTTGTAGAGTCGGGACTATAATAAAAATAAAACCCCAAAATGGTACATTTTTTTATTTATATAAAATGTTGAAAAACGAAAGACAACACAATACAATCTTGTTTACCATGTATTTGGATTTCAAATACATTGTATAGATAAAAAGATACAACTCCTAACTATATGTATGAGTTATCGTACTGTGGTTATAGCACATTTAATCTAGTATGACAGCAAATTATTGTATACATGCAGCAGCAGCTTTTTACGAGCGTCTTGCTGATTACGATATCGTAACCAGTTTAAAGAACTAGTTTATTGCACTTCGCGGGTTCTATCAACAAGCAAGAATGTCATTTCAAGACATATATAGACGGTAATGACGGGATAGTGATTTTAAATCCAATTATGTTAAATACAAAAACGATCCTGAAATTGGAGTTAAAGCATCAACAACCTAAGTACACCAGATGCACATTCAACTGTGGAACGTGTGTCCAAATGGTTGGGGGTAAGTTTTGAGACGTTGATATAAACTTTCTCTTACAATTATTCAATGATTGACATTTTTATATGGTGTCTAACTATATCAGGGACATAAAATGATGAATAAAATATTTTAGATACGAGTCCATTCTACATGGTTGAATAAAATGAGACTAGAATTCCTACAGAATAACAAGAGGTGCCTCTGAGTCTGAGTTGGTATAGAATACTGACAAGTGAAGTGACAGCTATATTGGAGTAGCACACTTTATCCCGTGGAAAGGTAGGGATAGAAAGAAGTGGACAATTTAATGTTTTAGTGCAAAACGGACAAAGAATGAAATTATTATTTTTTATTATCTAAGAAAAAACTATTAAAATGTTTTGTATCATTCTTTTTAGAAAAGAAAATAATCTCATGTAAATACGTTATTTTTATCTCCTACTTTATATCATGTACTTGATTATCTAATGAAGTATCTCAAAGGAAAAATGCATTTTTTTTTTTTGCAGTTTGATTTTTTGGCAGAAACCCAACCATTTCCGAAGAGTTCAGAAGACTTCCAA
The DNA here is from genome assembly GCF_032062105.1 of Saccostrea cuccullata. Taxonomy (NCBI): domain Eukaryota; kingdom Metazoa; phylum Mollusca; class Bivalvia; order Ostreida; family Ostreidae; genus Saccostrea; species Saccostrea cuccullata. The sequence continues at coordinate 97,359 of NW_026927241.1, read as the reverse complement.
GATGACTTTGCTGTTGTTCATCAACTAAGTTCAGCTGACAAATTTCCATTCTGAACCTCAAAAATGTGTTGATCCCTTTATACTAGGATAGCATTGTCAAGTTAGCTATCAACCCCATTGCTATTTCATCAAACTTCTGTTAAATCATAATATACATGTAGCTTGAAACATTTCTTATCATTTATACTTTAATCAATTTTATACAGTAGGACATGTCCACTTGAAGACATGTATAAAATTTTAAGCACTGTGGATTTTTCTGTCATCCGCGTGTATCCAACATTATTGCTGCTGCATGTATACAATAATTTGCTGTCATACTAGATTAAATGTGCTATAACCACAGTACGATAACTCATACATATAGTTAGGAGTTGTATCTTTTTATCTATACAATGTATTTGAAATCCAAATACATGGTAAACAAGATTGTATTGTGTTGTCTTTCGTTTTTCAACATTTTATATAAATAAAAAAATGTACCATTTTGGGGTTTTATTTTTATTATAGTCCCGACTCTACAAATTTTGATCTTTTATTTTTATTTCGTTCCCTCGACCCAACTCTTTCTTATAAATTACCGTTAAACAGAAAATTAAAAAAAACTCTGGCCTAATGGAGTTTGCATTTTATAATACTGTCGGCTTCTACGATTCTTTTTATTGACTTTTAGCATGCAATTTGAAAATCCAGAAGCTTTGGATAATTCATTTTCGGACGCCTTTTAAGATGACAGGGATTTTAAAATTAAGGAAAAAAACGAAGGAATGTCACTTTAAATCAATCAGATAAAATCTTGAAAAGCTTGATACATCTGCACCAAAGCTTTACATTTCAATACTTATTTTAAAGCCTTATTAATTCCGTGTAAATTGCACAAGGTAAAATAGCTTAAGATTGTATGAAAAATTCAAAACTGAAATTCTCAAATAAAAGGATTGCTTGATTGATAATATATTGTTTAACGCCCCTCTCGAGAATTTTTCACTAAAACATGTATGGAGACGCCAACGCTTGCCGATGGAGAGCTGCAAAGAATGGAGGCGTACAAGGTGAGGACAATCCCCCGCTCTGAGAAAAGGCATTTCTCAATTCTAAAAGTTGTATTTTTCACTATTATATTGTTTATATCATCTTTTACACATTTAATTCTGTATTTCATTGTTTTAATATTCTATTAATAATTTATTTTTCACTCATGGTTTTAAGATATGTGAAAACATAAAAGAAAAAGCTTCACGTATGATTCGAACTGTCTCCATAGCGCAATGTTTGGTCCAAGACCGACCGCTTTAACCACTACGCTACGAAGTATATGCATTATCGACGTCGGTCAGTGTGATTTAAATGAACAGACTTGTTGAAGCGTACATTTTTCAGAAAATTTCGATTTTCATATAGAGTGGGTTCAGATTCCATTTTTTGGACAAATGAAATGGATTTTACATTTACGTTTCCATCATTTAAGCGTTAACGAAAAATGGAGAATTGACCCATTCATGTTCAAAATTCATTTTTTATAGCTCTAATAAACCCATTTTCCACTAAATATGCTTATCTGTCAACTTTGAAATAAATATTATCAAATAATAAGTCGTTCAGTAAAATAAAATGATAAAATATTATGAAGATGACATTACTGAGAACATTATTTTAGAAAAATAAAACTTTTCGGTGAATTTTGAAAATTGAGAAACATTTTGTCTCAGTGCGGGGGATTGTCCACGCCTTATACGCCCTTTTTCTTTATCCTATAATGGGCACTTACTGCAAATTAATGAGCAATGAGGGATCTTTTTCTTTCCAGCACCTACTGTGACACGCAACATCGATTTATACGGTCTCATCCGAATCACCGTTCCCACAGTGGGATTCGATACCGTGAGGTAAGGTTCAACTCCTTATTTCGCGACTCGATAGCAGACGCTTTAACCACAGCGCCACGCGGCTGCCACAGGAATATTCATCGTGAAGGAGAAAAGCCAAGTCATTCAGTTTTACAATTTTTTTGATAAAAATTTTCATATAATTTATCTGATGACGGCATATTTTTCATTCTTGATCGGATTACACCAAGTTAATTCATAAAATTTGATTTTTACGAAACAGAAATTAAAAAAAGCTAAGTCATTCTTAAGAAAAAAAAAATCTCTGTAGGGAATAAAAAGCTTATGAGAAGCGAGGGAGGTTCTGAGCCGCTTACGCTTATCGACTCCAACACAAATTTAAGCTGAGCACAACTCGTAAATAGGCTTACACCATTTTCAATATAACACTATCTACAATATCAAGTGCGAACATCGGGGCATACTCTTCGAATTCATTACACCTCACTTCTTTATTGTCACGGATATCGACGTTGACTGGCGACCCGTGTTTGTGCTGGTTATCTTAAATTACATATGTGTACATTTAATTACAGTTACGCATATTAATGTTTTGTTTTTTATCTGTATGTTGTTTAACGTCCCTCTTGAGAATTTTTCACTCATATGGAGACGCCATCACTTGCCACTGGAGAGCTGCAAATTTTTGTTCTATACTCAGCACTCAGCGCCATTGAGCACGGAGGGATCTTTTTCATACCAGTACCTACTGCGACATGGAACCTAGGTTTACACGGTCTCATCCGAAGGACCTGAAGTCGACGTTAGGATCAACTTCTTACTTCGCTACTCTAAAGCAGACACGCTAACCACTGCGCCACGTGGGCTACTATTTGTATTGTATACTGCACCGAGCGGTGCAACTGTTTAAATATCTTTGGTATCTTATAGTACTTTTCGGCATACGTCCGTGTAAAACGGTGACAATTCATTACACTGGGCAGTTACTAAGTGATCGGCTCTATTTATAGACACCCGCAGATATAGCGCGAGATAGAAAAAATATGGCGGACAAATTTTAATCGTGTTCAGCTTTAAGCATTCATTTCGTTTTTCTTTTCTGTGGATTCCAGTTTTGTACGTTAACCTATCTTTATTCTCTTTACTTTCTATAAATATGAGGAACAGGAACTTGTCAGTCACTCAGACAAACCTTAAGGACGATGACCAAAAGCTAAATGAAAATAAGATCGCGTCACCATAAAAAGACCATAAATCGGAAAATTAAACAAAACTTCGTATTCCTTATAAAAATATGTGTTAGATAAGAACTGCATAGCTATTAAAATGAGACAAGCTTTAAATTTGCTTGACATATTTGTTTTGTAGATAACTCTTTCTTCCGTTGTTATAAAATGTGAATGATTTATAAACAATAAAATTTCTTTGGTTGTACGTGTAGCTGCAACGTTAATTCACGTTCTCACAAAGAAAGACATTTTATTGTTTATATTTACATCTGTATAATAACATTCAAAGTAAAATTCAATATATATTAAGATCAAGATCTAGTAAATAACTTGAGACTAATGTTTTGGTGCTAGATCCATTATGACGTCATAATCAATTTCAACTTTCTTTTTCCCGTACTTTATGGCTCTAGCAGAATTACGTAGAAAATAGGGTATTTTCATGTCATTCAATTTGAAATCATATGAAAAGCAAACCGGATACCTATATTAAATTTGATATTGATCTACAGGAGAGGCCATGAACATACTAATCACTGTTTTCTGAGAGACTGTAGGCAATCTGGATACATTTCCTTTGCCGAAAACGAAAAAAACTCCCATATTCATGACTGGTTTTCTTAATTTTTCATTGAAAATGACAGTTTAAAATACAATTTTTCATCTTGTTTACCTACAAATTATGCCCCAAAACACCTTATTTGACTAAGCTAAAGTTGTAAAGCATCAATAAAGGAATTTATTTCTCAAGTTTGATAAATCTGTAGGCACCTTTCACTTACTAGATCTTGACCTTAATAAATATTGTACTATAGGCGTATATGTCCTTGTATGCAATAAATACTGATGGAACAGCCATTGTTCTAGAAATCAATGCCGGTGGCTTGTTTAGTGTCGTTGATGGACTCAGTCTGATGAATTGTAATGGTCTTGAGATAAGAAATAAAGGAAATAATATTCAGTAGATGTAAATATAACACAAAGAATACACGATTTTTTGAGGAAATCCGATGAAAAGGGAACAAAGAGGGAAATATTTACATTCACTGAATATTATTCCCTTTATTTCTTATAAAAACATTGCCGGCCTTATAGTGGAGTGACAATACCATCAAAAATTTGAATTTAATGTACCACCCTACCCTACGGCTGATTTGTACTTTTTTGGTCAGATATATTATCGAGCAATAATTTTTGCCCGGTCGTAGAAAATTCTATGGTCAAAATTTAAAATAAAAGGAGATCAAAGATCAATGAATGAAATCTGACCATAATATTGTACATATAAAGAAAAGTTTAAGGAATTCGTGAAAATAATGTATATTTGTATAGGAATTTTATTAATTCGGTGAATATATTGATTTCATGGAAAAGGAACGAAAAAAATGAATGAGAATGCCCGTTTGTCTGTCTGTAAAATGAAGGGTTTGTCTTATAGTATTTTATTTAAACTTAAAAGGTTTTATGCTTATGTACGTTATTCTTTACGTACAATCACGTAATATTTAGTACACAAAGTAAAGAAAAATTTAAACAAGAAAAACAACACCCATCACCCCTAACCCCCCCCCTCTCCCAAACAAAAAAAAAACCACCAACCCCTAAAAAAACGAAATTTGACCATAAATTTTGCATTTTTTTTTTAAATGTAATATTTTTATTAAGCCTTTTTCATCTGATTCATTATTTTTTAAAGAAATTGTTCGACGCTTTTTTAGTAAAAATTCTTCTAGAGTTCACCCTTGCTCTCACCCTGAATTTCGGTACTCCGGTCTCATCCAAAGGACAGACAACGGAATATTTAAAATTTTAATATGATTCATTTCTCTGTCTAAAAAGGTCAATTTTTTATCAATGAATGTTGTCTCTGATTTGAAAATTTACGTTTAATTTTGTGAAATTTTGAATAAGCGTTTACTCATAAATGAAGCAGGTTATAAGTAATATTGTAGAGAATTGGGGGTTTTGAAAGATTTAGAACACTTATTGGTGTTGCAATTCTTTGAAAAGGGGTGAAGAGTTAAATTAATGACGAAATACATTTGCTAGAGCTGTAATTTCTATTCACTGGTTTTCATGTACACGTTCATGTATATCTTTATTGTTAACTTTTTAAGAATATGTTTCATTTGAAAACTATAAAAGTAAAAACTTTGTAAAAGAGCTACACTGTAAAAGTAACGATAGTCAATCCATACAAAGATACTTCAGGTGGGTAGATAATACCTGGTAAATGTTGATCACGTGGCAATATTCACACTAAATGCATGTCGTGCGTGGCTTTTTTCATCTACTGACTGGAAATATCTTTGAATTTTGAAAAAAGGCTGATTGCCTAAATGCTCAATAGTCTTTGTCATTTCATCAGAAGTCCTAAAAAGAATGTTGAAAACCCCATGTTGTTTCAGTGGTTGGTTAAAGATACCGTATATAGTTCTATGTCTTCTGTCTCCATTGCAATTAAAATTTGAAAATTAACATTAGACATTAGTTCTTAAAGCAAAACTGACAATTCTTTCTCAAAAGGAAATATATCGAAAAAGCTTTCTTATGACAGAACAAACCATGAGTTTTCCAAGCAAAAACTTTAGTGGATTGCTTTTACGGTTCCGTTTGCTTCATATCTTCCTTTCTGGTACGTTTTTTCAAACGAAAACTTAAGTACTGTAAGCAAAATATGATCCTAAAGAGTTCAATTTTTAGCGGTATGTACAGTACACGTAAATCAGGAAATGCGTAAACAAGATATGTATCCCTTAGTTTGAATAGTGACAAAGTCCATCTTTTTGCTATAGAAAACACTAAATATATTTCCGAAGGAAACATGAAATAGTTTCTGTAAGATGATGGACAGTCTTTAAGATGAAATACTAAAATCGTTTTTCTCTTTCTGTTTCATACTTGCGTTAATCTGTATTGCTTATGAAGTAGAAATGCAATATCCAATCATGCAAGATGCCTTGTTGAAACAATAATGCAAAGGAAAAGTGACATGTTTGTCATTTACGTATTTTTTTAAATTGAAAAAAAGGAAAATTACTTTCAAATGCTCATTAATCTAAATTCAAACTGAATATTAGCGTTATCTTATTAATAATAGAAGCCATTTTAATATAATTAACAATATTTTGATCGATGGAGTCACTGTCATAGACATAATGGGATTTTATAATCCGTTCCCAGTTACACAAAACATTTTAGATCAAGTAGAATATAAGACTTTGTGTGAGGATGCCTTAAAAAATGCCGTTTATTTGATCAGAAATCATTGTCTTATAAATCTTTCTAACGCTTAAGTAAACATTCGATATTAATATTGCATGAAAAAATAGTATTGAATATGTTTTGTTGAAATAAACGCAGTTTCTATAACAAAACATGTTTTTTTAAGGGGGGGGGGGGCAAATAATATCCCTGATTAATCTTGCATTGTAAATTTAGATACCTTTAGCTATCCTATCACACACAAATTAGTATTTTTATAATTAATAATTAATCTTTGAAAAACAGTATTATCAGCAAGTAAAATAAACGACCTAAATACCCCCCCCCCTCTTTTCACTTTCATCGCAAGTTTTAAAAAAAATTGACTTGAGAAAATTCTACGACCGGGCGAAAATGTATGAGGAGGGATGTCTCTTTTATAAAATATAACTTTCAGCCGTAGGGTATGCCGGTCCATTAAACTCGAAAACTAAGCATCTTTTTCTAGGATTGTCACTCCACTATTAAGGTTCATGAACCCTCTGCTCACTCATATAAAATGTTTCTTTAACTCTTATGATTTTCCAAAGGAAATGAATATGCTTAGTAAAATACGAACAATTATAGCATGGCTTCTGGGGCAAAATTGGACAACTAAGACATTTCAACTTGACAAATTTATAACGGAATAATAGAAATTTATGTCATTTAGAGTTATCTCTCTTATCAGAGTAACCATGTACCTTAATCAGTCAGTTAACTCTAAAGCAAAACACTTTCAGAGATTTCTAAAACAACGGCTGTTCCATCAATAATTTACTATGCATACAATGACGGACAAATCTATTATACAGTGTGAAACATATTAAGCAATAAAATGTCTTTAATTGTTTGTTTGTTAGTACAGGAATTAACCTCGTAGCTATTGCAGAAAAAAAATCACATAACCTGCGTTTTTTCTCTGCAACAGCTGCGACATTAATTTCCGTACTAACACCCAGAGATAACATTTTATTTTTTTAAATATAATCGCTTAAGTCGCCTGATTCTTGGAAAACTTGATTGTAAGCAATCAAACATTTGAATTCAACATTTGTGCTCTTTTACATTATATACCCGGTATCATTTCTAATATAAAATAGAAAAAAATGTCATAATAAAAGAAAAGTGTGTTATAATTTATATGAAACAAGAGATGTTTGTAAAATACTTATGCCTCCTCCCCCAAATTGGAACGTTTCCAAGTCCATGGGGCATATCTTTGTCAAAAATAGAGCGATCGTGCCCAGAACAGATATTGACCTAAATATTTATCTGATAAATATGTACTGTAAACCAACTTTTATTCGCGACGACTTTAATTCGCGATTTACCGAGGTTAAACTAGTTCGCGACGATTAATTTTCGCGATCAAGCCTTTTTTATCTGTTGTTAATAGAGAAAGAGACATTAAGGACTGGATCGCGGCGAGAAATATTCGCGATGAAGAGGCTGTCGCGAACTTCGCGAAAATTTCTCGCACGCGAATAAAAGTTGGTTTACAGTATACCAAATTTCATTTCAATATGTGCAACCTCTGCGAAAAAAAGAACGGAAACTGCATTTAATTGGAATTTTTCTAAGTCCAAGGGGCATAAGCTCTGTCAAAAATGGCGCAAATATACAAAACTTGACCTAGATATTCATCTGATAAATCTCTATACCATATTTCATTTCAGTATGTGCAACTGTTGTCAAGAAAATGAACGGAAACTAAGTTGACCGACAGACCGACCGACAGGCAGCAGCAAAGCAATATGCACTCCCTTCTTCAAAGGAGGGCGTAATTAATATACAACCTAAAATAAAGGCCAAGATCATGGCTATAAGACAAAAGTGAATTTCTTACCATTCACTTTTAATATTTTTCTCACTGGTCCCTTCAACCAAGGACCCGTGTCGCAATAATTTTACTGGCCTGAAAACAGTGCCGAGGACAGGTCTAAGCTTGTAGTACCAAGCCAGAAAGCAGTGGCGTTTCATTAAAATATGTGAAAATTTCAAGAATAAGAAGGCTAACAATGCTATGCTTCTGCATTTCTTATTTAAATTAGCAATTGCTACCTTCTATATACATTTGGATTCTTACTTAAATTGAAAAAGAAATATTGATCATGTTATATTGACATATTTTGTAGAATATTGCAGTATTACACCGAATGAGGAAAAATTGAATGCATGAATTTCTTTCATTTATGACCCAAAATAATACTAAATGCAAATCTTGATCATTCCGTCCTCATGATTGGATTAACATGCTTTTCTGAGATTTGCAACGTGTCGTTTGTGCAAGAACCATTTTAATTACCTCAAAATCAAAACGAAAAGAACAACGACCGGTCAAGGCAATTGAGAAAGAAAGACAAACATTTGGAGAAGACATTTAGAAGGCTTCAATCTAGGCCGATTGGATTCCACTCAACAATGCAGTCAATTCATATTAACTATAGGACAAGTCTAAGCAGCTTCTGGCAATAAATGAATTATGTAGAACATCAATAATATCTAATTCTACTCGTAGTGACAAGAATTTTCTCCTTCAACGTGCGCATACTTTAGGGTGTTATAACGAGAGGACATCTTGTCATCATCACCGGAAATTGTCACGTTTTGACCTCAGATAAACATAATCATTACAAGGGGAAATAAGGTAAAAGTTTCCGGCTACAATAAAAGGTTGATGAAATAGCACTTTACGAATTTGGTTGGGTTAGAACTAACACAATTATTATTATTATTATACCCCCGCTCCGAAGGAGAGGGGGGTATACTGTTTCACCCTTGTGTGTGTCTGTCTGTCTGTGTGTCCGTAACAAATTTCGTCGCAGTTTTCTCAACAACTACTCATCGTAGATGCTTGAAATTTTAATACAAACTTTTCTCAGGCATATTATATGGTGGGATACATTTTTGTTTAAATCCGATGCCAACTTCCTGTTTGTCTGTGTGTCCGTCCGTTTCATACATAACAAATTTTCGTCGCAGTTTTCTCAGCAACTTCTCATCGCAGATGCTTGAAATTTTAACAAAATCTTCTCTGAGGCATTCCATACATTGGGATACATTTTTGTTCAAATCCGATGTCAACTTCCTGTTTGTCTGTGCGTCTGTCCGTATCATACATAACAAATTTTCGTCGCAGTTTTCTCATTAACTATTCATAGCAGATGCTTGAAATTTTAGTACACTCTTTGTTGAGGCATGCCTTATGGTCGGATTAATTTTAATATGAATCTGTTGTCAATTTCAAATTTTTCTGTGCATCTGCCTGTTGAACATGATAGTGTTTATTTACATCAGAGCAGGGTGTTACTAGTGAGCATTGGCTCACACATTTCTTGTTACTCCTGAACAATCCAACTGCTAAACTAAAGATGTATTTAACAACGCAAGGTAGTAAAATGAATACTAGTGACGCGTGTTTCGGACAAAATTACTCGTATTTTTTATGTAGTTGTCAAGATTCACCAGAAACATCTAGTCAGTTCTTGTTATCTTCCATTTGAACTGATTTCACAGAACTCGTAATTTGGGTGTCCTTTCTCATTCAACATGCTTCAATGCATAACAGACAGATTGCTTTACGTAGATAACGAAGAAAACAATACATCAGAAGGAACAGAGATAGCTGATAAACTACTTATTTAGGAATTCTGTAAATTGTAATCTGCAAACATGGTCATCATTTTTTTTCATTTTCGTATTATTGTGGTTCCCAAAAGAATGTTCTACCGAAATGTTTTCAGACTCATTAATTAAAGTAGGCAAGAACCAACAAATATGAGTCGCCCAGAGATTTTTAAAAGAGAGCGTTTACTCGGAGAAAGAAGTCTATCCTTACGTCGTTGTTTCAAATACCCCTGCAAGGCGTAGCAAGTGGTGGCGTCTCCATATGAGAAATTTTCGAGAGGGACGTTAAACAAACGAAAAACAACTCCATATCTCACAGTCCTCCCCTGACTTCTTAAACTTCACAATGATGGTTTACAGCTCATTCATAATTACATGTGTATGTACAAACATGCAAATGGTTTCACTGATGTATGTCAATGAGTAAAAAAATTGAGAAACATTTCTTTATTTTTTATGCTTTTAAGGTTAATTCCGATTCAGTATGGCATAAATTCATTCCTTGCCCTATGTGCCCACGGGCATAACAAGGACTAGGTAGGTAGGGTAGATATAAATTCATTAGGCCTATAGCAAACATATTCTTGTCAAAAGAAGTGGACTTTCAGTTTTGATTTCGAGTGAATGACTACAGGATGAAATATGGAGATAAAAATGTCCTTACTCTGCGACTCATGAGCAGACGCCCTAACCACTTCATCAAGCAGACAGCTGTGGATTTAGGGTGGGGCCTTATTCATATTATGGACATGGAAACTTTTAAAACTTTCCTCCTACTAGATTTTAAGCAGACATACATGTACTAATTCCATGATTGTGATTAGCAAGGGCGCCTATTCCAAAATTTTGAGATATATGGCTTAGTTCTAGATCTTGGGTTCTTGTTGTAGGGCAAAGCTCTATTGATTTCACACGTGTAGTGAAAATTATTCTTCGATCTCCTTACCAATAGTCTATCCCCTTGTCCTTCCGTCGAGTGTCTTCCTTTGTGCGACAGAAAGCAAACTTTAATGTATGAATACCGGTGGAAGAAGTATATGTACCATTATTGTCCGGAACGCCGAGTGCAACGTTGGGGAAAATGTTTCATTTTCTCTTGTTAATAACAAAATATCTTTTAGGTTTACAAAATAGGAAAGACAGTCAATTTTAATGATCCTTTTAAGTTGTTCATCGAAAAACATCAAATTTTATATCGATGCATAACACTGTTTCCTTTCCGCAGGTAGGGGTGGACTAGGGTTTTTTGCTTGGGGTTTTCATGCTATTTTTATTGCTTATTTACATGAAGCTTTCCTGTGAGTGTCATATACATACTTACGTTTTAACTTGATATGTTTTTGCATTAAGCATTGTTGTGTCCAGGAAAACAACCCCCCTGCTGCGATTTTGTGTGAAAAAAAGTTGAATGATTCTTGGTATGTTTCATTGAGTGGAGATCAAGATCATTCACTCGAAACAAAAATAGGTAAAATAAGTTGCATTGAAAGAAAAAACAAAACATTCATTAGAATTTTTATAATCCTTTTCAACATAAAACAGTAATAAATGTTCGAAAATCTTTTAATGTAAAGATAAATAAACTAGGCATTATAAAAATTAGACAAGACTCTGTTGCAGGTCACGATTTGGTGGACAAAGAGCATCATTCGTATTTGTTTGGGGGATGTCTCTCAAGCATCAATTTTGTGAGAACTGCCTGCAATTATATCATGTACATTGCACACAACTAACTTACTATGTATAAACAAAGAGAAAAACAGAAACGTTTATTCTGTTAATAAGGACTACATACAAAAAATAAGTAAAAAGGTTGTGCACAGTCTATAAGTTAAACCCATGACTGATTTGTATGCGAATGTGAGTTGTATCTTGTTAAAACACTGTGGGATCTGAGGAGTCCATCAGATTTCCTGCAGAACAGGGCTTTCAAACCCCGTCTGAAGTAAGCCCCTGTCAAACTGTACAAGAAAAAATTAATACAGTAATTTGCGTAAAAAATAGTACGTGTTATATATAGAATTCCTCGCCAATAGTCTACTTTGTAAGAAGATTCATTGATTTGGTTTGAAATGTGTTTGGAGTGGAAAAAATTCCGGATCCACATGATAAGGAATGGAATGTTGAATACTACGAAGCAAAATGATATCACAAACAGAATTGAAGTAAATTCCAAACGCACTAAGGCTTCTTCTGACAGAATTCTTGTCTTTTTCTGTTTCCGTTTTCTGGCAAAGAGTTTGTTGATGATGAGAAAATTCATCACAGAGATGATTGTGAAAGGTATAATTGTGATTAATAGACCGTACACACTGTCAAGGATGAAGGATTCAAGGTTGTACTTAGGATACGTGGTACAATATTTATTTCCATTTCCACTTATAAAAACTCCAGTCATAAATGGTTTATACAGAACAAGTGTTAGTGACGTAACAAATATGCAGATTACTATTCTACGGGCACTACTTACAGTGCATATATCAATCCGCCGAAGTGGATGACAAACACCAATGTACCTCTCCACCGTGAAAGCAACCACTAGCCAAACTGACGACATTCGTGACACGTACGAAGTGTACATTTGAAACTGACACAGATAATCCGTATCCACAAAGCTAACTTTCCACTCAGGCTGCAAGTAAACTAATCCTCTACGAAACCATTCAACCATGACATAACACAACAGAGTAACAAGATCTGTTGCAGACAAGGCAGCGAGATACACACTTGCAGATAGGTTTCGCATTCCTTTAGACATAAACACATTAAAGGACAGAGAATTTCCTATGAAGCCAACAATGAGAATCACCGGTGTGAAATAGGCGTAAAATGTCCTCCCTGTTTTGTAGATGCTTGGATACTCATCCTGCTCTTGTGGTGGCCAGCTCAAAGTGAAGTTAAAGGAAAAGTTGCTTTGTTGCATATGTTGTAGTACAGCATCGTATATGCTCTGAGTAGTTTTCATGGCAAATGAATCTGAAAAGAATTATTAGCCATTAAATTTAAAATCTGATCATACATGACATGTCTTACATACATTACGAACAGACAAATTGCAAATGAATACACTTTTTTACCTGATATTTCCAAATGAAAGACGTACGGTAAAGATTTTTAGAATAAACTTATAAATATGTAAATTGAAAATATAAGCAAAATCAGTATAAAATGTAAAAAAAAAAAAAAAAAAAAAAAAAAAAAACAAGGGATTTTCTTGATGTTGTTGCACAATTCACATAGGGATTTTAAATCGAACTTCTCCTAAACATGCAGGCTCAAGATTATGTATTTGTTATGTTCTTGAAGCAAGAAGGAAGAATTATGACTTTATTGACAAACTGTTTTAATATTTTATTAATAAAACCAGAAAATAAATCAAGAAATAAACACAACCCTCTATTGTGATAATGATTATGTTTAACCAGATGAATGTTACAGTCTGCAGGAAAACAAATATGTTCCTGTGAACAACAGGTTTGTCAGTCTCCTACTGCAAGCAACGATCCCCTAGGGATGAAGGGCTAGGTGCAAATTGTATTCACGAAAATAAATACGTGTTTAAAAGAACTGTTTTTAAACAAACTGTTGAAAAAAACCAAACAAGGTAGATCTAGATTCAGATGACCTTTTGTTGTTTTGATTGGAATGAAATATGAAGATAACGGACCGTAATGATGCTGAAATACATTACAGTACTAGTGTTGGTTAGCTATAGAATATATTAAGGAACAAATATATATATATATAATATTAATACAGGAAAACTACATTTAGGACATTGAAGAATTATTTTTTTTTTTACCTTAAATAAAATATTTATTGGGTGTCGTTACCAATCTTATGCAAACAATTCTAATTTAATAAAGCTTATGCCAGAAAGTAACGGTCTTGAAAATATGCCAATTATATTTAGTAAAAACAGGAAATTAAATAAAATTGGTAAGACGAAATCGAAAACCTAAATTGAGTAAAATATTACTAAAGATCATGATAGAGTTACAGTAATACATGTACCTGACTGCAAACCAGTTGTTATTGAAAACATCAAGAAATATAGCATATGGTATTGTAAATGACAACGCAAAATTGATTCAATTTAAATAAAAACAGCTGCTGTACAATTTATGCCAGTAATCAACATCTGATTGTTATTGAAGTCACCAGGAAGTACATTGCACTTGGAATAGTAATCTAAAGTTAGACTGCTATATGAGATAGCATCGAGCTATTTGATATTCTTTTTCCATTAATGTTATCAAAAGATTTTATTATTCTGTAAAATGATGATGATTGTTTAGTAACAAACACATTTATGAAACAGAATGGCGATTTTTTTTTAACCTGTCGAACGGAAAGAAATTCACATTCTCAATTCTTTTAATAGGTATTCTTTGTTATTCTCTGTAACCCTTTGAAAATATTAAGTACTTTTGAAAAAAATCATTAAATAACAATTAAATCAAAGTTAATGTTCAAAAGTATTGGCGATAATTTATGTTTATCATATACTTAGTAGTAAATACACCAATTCTGCACGGTGTGATACGGGTGACGTCACAATACCTCATATCACGGACCGGTCCGAAAAGCCATATCACGTATCGGACCAGCGGGCCGAAAATCCATATCAAACCGGAAGTGACGTTTGTATTAAGTTTACAAGTCAATTTTCTTGTTTTTATTTTAATATTCATAATAATATCTTTCTTTAATGACATTTATGATCTTAAATTTTCTCAGTTACCTAAAATAGGCTTTATTAGATTTAAAGAGAAATGTCACAAACAAGCACGAAATATTCATCAATGACCATATGTGAACTTGCATATTAGTGTTTTAAATATATGATAAATAGAATACTACATACTAAAATCCATATCATATGTCACATCAGCCCTCGGACCCCATATCAGCCCTCGGGCCTCCGGCCCTCGGGCTGATATGGGGCCACTCGGGCTGATATGACATATGATATGGATTTTAGTATGTAATATTCTCTATGTATAAAACTAACTGGGTAAGTCATTGGTGAAATACTACTATGTGAGGTGAAAATTGATCAGGTAGATAAAGCAATCCCTAGTTTGTTTATACATGTATGTAGTTTAACGTCTCTCTCGAGATTTTCCCACTCATTTGGAGACGCTTCAACTTGGCGGTGGAGAGCTACAAATTTTTGTCCTACACATGGAGTGAGGGAATTTTTTTCGTGCCAGCAACTACTGCGACACAGGGACTCAGTTTTCACGGTCTCAACGGATGGACCGGTCTCGACATTCCGTAGTGAGATTCGAAACCGGAAAGTAAGGATCAACACCTTACTTCACGACTATAGAGCAGATACTTTAACCACTGCGCCACGCGGGCGACCATTTCATTTTTTTCTGTAAAAAAGACTAATAACTGGTAAGGAACAAGTCAGCCAAAATACAACCAAATGACCGTATAGGTTATATATCCTAACAATGTAATTACAACAACATTATCATTTACGAAATTCTGACTTAAAGCGAGATTTGCTGAAATCCCTGAAAGAGCAACCTACTTGTCAGTAGCCTGCCTCAGTTTAAAAACTTATCGTTATCGGAGCATGCTATTGAGGATCGAGTTGTGAGATTAAACAACATTTGCAGGTAAAAAGAGGAATATTATAAATGCACATAAATAAAAAGTAATGACAATAGGAAAATTGAAGTCATCACGTAAGTCATACAATAGGGTTTAAAAGGGGCTTAATCGTTACAGATTTATATTGATTGAAGGTTTCTTTGAAATCGATCACTGCTTGTTATGTTCACCTTTTTCAATTTATAAATTTATCAACTAGTAATTGCGTCGTCAGACGCTGTAGTCACGCTACCTGTCATGAAAACTCGTTAATCAGCACAAGTAATTATGAACGGATATTTGTTCTGGGCTATCTTTTCATCGGTGTTACGTTAGTCCTGATATATTTACAAGGAATTATTACAATGATTATGTTCTGTTTGTGACCTGCACCGGGGGAAGTTATATTTACATTCACACTGTGAGGTGCAGTTCAGGTCCAGTCCATAAATTTCGGTTGGGGGTGTGAAAGCGTTTTCTGAGGCAGATGTCTGGTGTAATGCTTCCAGTAAATTGGTTCTAGAACGAGGCCCCCCTTGTAGTACCGTGGGAGTTATGTTACCCTTGAAACTCCCTTTAAAAGGGCAATTTTACCTTCATTAAAAACCTTCATAGGTGAAGTTACACCTCTTCCCTCAAACATACTTTAGCTATACAGAATTTCTAATCAGTGAATTTATTTGCTCCAGATTGAACTGTGATTTTAGTCAATCTACTTGTATTTTATTTGCAAGCGTCTTTCACTAAGTTATACACGAATTGTCTTTCACCACGCCCCCTTATTTTTCCTTCAATGTGTGTCATCTCACTTATTGATTCAATGGTTGTCTTCTCATTTTTTCCTACTAATCATTAGCACTCTATATACCGGTATGATTTTAAAAATATTAGTCGAAAACGCATGATTACTTGATCAAAATGAGTTTGCTGCAAAAATAATAGTTGCAGAAAATAATACACTCCTGTAGTATTTTAGAATCTTTAAATTTCATCAAAACTGAAACCTTCAATTTTTTCAAACATTTTAAGCATAATATTTGTCAGATATTTTCATTTTTTAAAGTACCATGTCTTGTAAATTATTCAAAAACATTCAAATGATTAAAACATTCGAAATGAATTAAATTCTAATATTCATGATTTAAATTAGCTGCACAACTAGGCCGAAAAAAAAAACCCACGACAGATCAGAGAGCTGAACATGCACGATGGGCTACTTATCGACCTGTGTTGTGGAAATAAATAAATAAAGAAATCACTTCTCCTTTGATACTTGCTTAAAACATACAATCATTGTAATGTTGTTTTTACAAAGGATATCATTCTCATTAATTATCTAGAACAACTTTCAACGTATTGTAATATGTCCATTTAAAAAATAAAAATCAAGACAGTATGTCCTTTGTTTATATACACATGGAACCTTTCTATTTGGAAAAGGGGAGGGTAGTAAATCCTTATTATAAAGTATACATTCAGCCTAAGAAGATCTTTCGAAAGAAATTTATCTCCATAGCTAATGTATAGTTTAATAATGGAAATTTTGATTACGATAGGTATTTATAAATGAATGTTGAACCTGGTGATATTTTTTGAAATTACTGAACAGTTAACTATCTTTTCGGTATATTGTGGTATAAAATATTGAAATAGAAGAGGAATTTCATCTATAAAGGAGAAAGCAGTAGGCAAATTAAGTAAAATAACATTAACATATCTAAACGTATTGGATATTTTTCTAGTGAGAATAATACCAAGTGTAGATATATAGCTCTACACACTCTCTCCCTCTGTTAAATTCTGATCATTTAAAAAAAATCCCACGTTAAACAAAAGTCTATAGACAGTTCCCCCAATTTTACGTGCCAGGTTTTCCTGACACGTAAAATATCAAAATCGTGAAAAAAAAGCATGGAAAACGTCATATATTTCGGACTAGAAAAACAGATGTTGATGAATAAAAAGAAAATTTGAAGGCTTACCTCTTCACTTTAAGAATTTACAAATCCAAATGCCAGCAATATTTTGCAACATGCCATAATAACTCAATAACTGACAGGTATGAAAGCGTCTGTGAGATGTAATGAAATAATTGGTCTTGCCGATAAATTGCCTTTTTTACTCCTTTACCACATGTTGTTGAAGCACATCTTGTATGAAATGAGTCTTTTTTCTCAAAAAATGTTATTTTCCATTATTTTTTTTAGTTTAGTAGTGTTGCTAAATTCTCATGATTTTGCCGCCATAAACAACTTTTCACTTTATACAGTAAAAAATATCATTGTACACGTTGTCCTTTCTCAAACCTAAACATACAATGGAAAAAGAAATAAATCGAATTTTTATATACGCTGTGCGGTTTGCCGCGCAGTCTTATCCAATAGAAATTTGTAATCGTTTTTTATATATAAAGATCTGTGAAATAAAACGTCAAAAATCTACACTGATATATAGCTTATCAATACTTATCAGTATTACATGTCATCCAGGCGTTGTGAAAGTTAGTTATGAAGATATATTAGAATACGTTAAAACACAGAGAGAAAATAAACGTCTCCATTACAATCAGTGATATCAAAGGCCTTCTCGTTTCCTTAGAAGTAGGCAAAAAACGGATATCCTTTATAATAATAGGTATCGATGGTTGAGTTCTGGAGGTGTTAGATTATGAAAAAATATTCATCATATCTCATTAATCATCCTTCCTTATGATTCGATATGGCAAGGCATAACGCAAAAAATAAAGGCGAGTGTTTATTCGGCTTCAAGTCATACCGAGTTTCTTTCACGAGCTTCAGTCTGTTTTGTTATGTATCAGATGGTCCATTCCTTATTTCCTTATTTCTTCCTGTTGTGGACATTTGTTTTTGTTCCTGAGACAGACTTAGCTGTCTGACAGAGGGAATGATGATGAGCTGGGAAGACAGCAATACAAATGAAACGTGCAGACCGCGTACGTCCATGTTCTTTTGAAAAACAAATCTAGTTTATTAAAGCATATTTCTCAAATATATGTTCGTTATCATCAAAAAGGCACTTTTGCCTAAATATATTTTCAATTGTATGTGGTCGCCCGCGTAGCGCAGTGGTAAAAGTGTCTCCTCTAGATTTGCTGGGTAAGGAGTTGATCCTTATGTAAGTTGAGACCGTATAAACCAATTTATCCTGCAACTAACCCTTGCATTGACCCAGTAAAAGAACCTAATAAACCAAACCTGAGCTTTATTCGGTCAATATCCTAATAAAGCCTCGTGCATGTATTCCGATGTTCAAAAAGAAATGCGAGGTCATGCATGCCATAGTGTCTTTAGTTTCAGCGGAAGAGATGTACCTAAATCAGTTAGAAAAAAAGCTCGTTATGGAGGTTAGATGTAAGAAAGATGCTGGATAATAAAAAACAAAATAGATTGATACTGTTTTGAAATGTAAGCGATGACTGGGCTCGGCTCGAAAACGTGACGGGAGGCTCGGCAAGCCTCGCCCTCATTTCATTTACACGTGCAACAAAATTATCGAGTTGTTTTTTTACAGAGTTCTCCAAAACATTGAAAATAATGCACGTTGTTCATTCATATTAACAGCTATCATTTCATAAGTTCTGTAGTCGATGCAATGACCTTGTCAGCTAATACAATCTATCAAAGAGAAAATATTGAGTTTTTCACATAGAGTTTAAAAAAAAAAGTAACGCACATTGTTCATTCGTACAAGTCTTCTATGGTCGATACGATGACCTTGTCAGCAAATATAATGCTGACTGATGTTTTTTTTCATAATTATTGTAAGGTTATTATTAAACACTGAAAAAATTGACAGATTATTCCGTTCATTCCCGATTATGACAAAGAGCTTACAACGGGTGTGACCATAAGCATGGGATGCTTACTCTTCCATGGGACCTGATCCCATCTCTGCTGTTTTTTAGATGATCTGCGTTTCCTCTAGTCCTGATTATGGTGGCATATTTTTGCCATACGCATAACATTTCGTTAACATGGCATCATGTCAAATAAAGATAAACATCTCGTCAAGTCATAACTTTCTTGTTTGTCGACAAACGCCGACTTTATATCTTGTCCAGTCAAGATAAAAAATCGTATTTTTGCGATATCAATCTGATTCATGAAGCCAGATAAGTTATCTCGTCATGTCAAGTTAGCGATTGCAACAAATTTGATATATTATCTTGACTGGACAAGATGTAAAGTCGATGTTTGTCAACAAACCAGAAAATATCTGACGAGATACTGTAGTTTTCTTGATTTGACAAAAACCTATGTGGATGGCATAAATATGCCACCATACCTGATATGTATGGATTCCATCTTCATTAATGTTTGTAATCTCCATTTAATTCATTTGTATATTAAGACATTTAATTTTAATTTCGTCCACATGCATGAAAAATGAGTTATAACTGTAATAAATCAATAACCAAAACCCCAAATCAGTGCCATTAATAGGTTCTGTCTATTGCTCTTTTGTTCTTGTTTGTCATTGAATTACATCAATTAAAATTGATTAATGGATGAAAAGTTTATACCTGAGGATTTTTTTCATTATATAAGAATTATCTGGAGAGATGGGGGTTCGTTATTCAGCTGGTATGCGGTGCATATAACTTTAAAAGGGAAAAAATCGAGTCTGGGGCACGGAAAGGAGCAAATTAAGTTGCAAGCCTTGCTTCTTTTTAGTATACAGTGGGATATGTCATTTTCAAAGCGTGCATAAAATCGAATTTCTGTGACATTCTAGTGGCAGAAAGATTTACAAAAAACTAAAAATTAACAGTGCGCACTGAAAAAAAATATTACGAGTATACTTCGAATTTCCTCGACAATACATTATATAAAGAATATACAGTATCCTTGACGCAAGCGGCTTTGGCCAGCACCTACTGCGACACCTCTGTTTATACTGTCTCATCCTAAGGTCCGGTCTCAGTGGAATTAGAATCCGCGACGTATGGATCAATTCCTTACCTCATGACTCTAGAGCAGACGCTCTAACCAATGTGCCACGTGGGCGACCACTTTGAAATGTAATTAATTACTTTCAAACACATTTGATAATTTTTTCAATAAATTGCAATTACAATTACATTATTTTTTTTTCAATGTAATTCATTATTTTTAATTACTTTGAAAAATGTAATTAAATTCATTTAAATTACTTAAGGAATGAGAACAATTACATGAAATTTAAGGAGATAATAAACAGTATTCAAGCTCGAAAATCAAATGAACAATAGAAAAATAATAAAGCAAAAAACAGACCTCCAAAACATCAGAGGTGGGACCAAGTGCCATAGAGTAGTGAGCATCCCCTTCCAACCGGTTAAACCCGCCATGTATACAAATTACAAAGCAGCAAGATACACAAGGACATTTTTTATTTACAGTTTCGAGTTCATTTTTAGCATCATCAGATTTTCCTGGTACAGCTAAATACCTATGGGCTTACTTTGACAGAGAAGGGAACTTCATACAATTTTTGACACCAGTATGCCAGTGGACTTTCAGATCTTCTATGTAGATACCAATCTCGGTGACAGGCCCAAATACATTTCTTTTCCGCTTCAAATAGTGCGGAAGGGGTATGGGGGTAAAAAACTAGGTACTGTGAGCAATGAGCTCACTAAATGATACCCCCGCCTCCCATATGAATATAATGGGAGTGTACATGTACATGTTTTGTTGTGGGAAACCCAAAATGTGTCAGATCAAAGAGTAAAATAGGAAGTGCACAATGACAATATGTAAAATAAATTCTGTGAAAGTTTCATCAAATTTCATTCAGTTGTATGAGAGGAGTTGCGGATAAGAGATGGGTACCCCAAAGCGTAACAAACAGACGGACGGACATATCGAGTACTAAATACCCTCCCGCTTTTCAAGCGAGAATATAAAAATTAACCTTTTTTACACCCTCACTTGAAAAATGGGAGGGTATATAGTGATCGGGATGTCCGTCCGTCCTTTACGCTTTGGGATACCCATCTCTTCTCAGCAACTCCTCCTATTCCACTGAATGAAATTTAATACTTTTACAGAACCTTTGTTACATAATGCTATTGTGCACAGCTTATTATCCCCTCGCGCAACTAGTTGCGGAGGGGATAAAGCATCGCGAATGTGCGTATGTATGTGTGTGTGTTAGTGTGTTCGTTACCGTGTGGGCAAGATTGACAGAGAACCTTTGCATTAACAACTCTCAGCGTTTACATACTTGTGTGGCAGTATGAAAGGACGAAGCCTATTAATTTTCAAGTCCACTGATGAATTATTTCTTCAGATATCGCGTTTTTACCACAGGTACTTGTGGACAGGACCCCCCCCCCCCCCCCCCCAATATACACCCCTGGTCAAAATATTTTTTTTTTCTTTTTTTCTCAAGAATTATGTTTCTAGTACTTATTTACAATGTATTCCATATGAAAAACCCAAAAAATAACATAGATTTAACGATTTACGAAAAAAGTCATACCAGGGTATTATAAAATAGAGAAGGTAAGTCACTTCGGGTTGTTAATTCGGACCCCTCTTGAATATCGGGCCTAAAATATCATATACCTATTACATGTCACCAAAATGTCTAGTCATGCCTTAATTCGGTAGAGGTTTTTGTCGTAAATCGTGCCATTTTATCAACCAAACATTATTCTGTTATCCCTTTATTAACCGTCAAACGCCAAAAATCCAGAAATGTCAAAGCAGAAATTACGGAAGTGACGAAAAAACGACACCTCGTAGTAATTTCCTACAGGAACGATAACTCCACTTCTGTACTCGGAGAGTTCCGAATGTAATAGAACCAACGGAAAGAGCCGAAATTTGCGAAAAAAAGTACGGGAAATATTTCGGCGGTTGTTTTAAAGCGCAAAAAATAAGGAAAGAGATGAAATTAAGCAAAGGTATTCAAAATGAGTGAAAAAAATATTTCTTCTTTATACATCTGGTTACTAGAAAATTTTGAAGCTTCCACAGGCACTGAATACGTTGATTTACAGGACATTATAACAAAATTCAAGGCTACAGTGACTGGTCTTGCAGTAGGAAATATAATAAAGAGGTTATTTGAAAATGTCACAATAATACAAGTTCGCTCAAAAGATGACTGGTCAAAATTGACAAAGAGATATTTGGGAATCTCGTGGAGAAAATCCCCACTGTCTGATGTTCCTTTCAGTGAAATAAGTTCAATTATCCCAGAAGATTTTTTTTTGCTTTCAAAGACTGCAGACTGTATTAAATTAGGTCATTTTACTGGTGACATAATAAACAATAACAAAGTAATGATTGAAATTTCTCTGAAAAGTGATAAAATTTGGCATATGAATATTCGTGGAAGAACTATTAAACCAGCAAGTCTTGGCATCAATGAACAAAATGAACATTACAGTTTCAGCACAATATTCCAAATTATAAGACACCTTTCTTTTTGCAAAGGGGCTGAGAAAATTGGGGAAAATAAAAAGAAAACTACCTTTTTTGAAGAGCACTTGTCCAAAGTTGGTGATGAAAATTTCAGCAGTATTTGCTTCCGCTCAAAAAACTGTATAAATGTTTTACCAATTCAAGCTGCGACAAATATGTCATTTATCTGTACCTTTTGTAAAAAACTCCAGAGATCAACTAAATATCAATCTGATAAAAATGAAGAACAGTCTGAATCAAATGTTGAAAAAAAATCATTCTTCAAAAATACAAATAATTGCAGATGCAATCCAAGTGAACTCTGTGTGGAAAGTGATGATTTGCATAATACAGTTACATTGTGTGAAGCAGACAATAAAGACATGTCTGAACTGTTGAGCAAAATTTTTCCTGATTGTACTAACAAAATGAAAACATTTTTAAAGTCACAAAAAATAGCACTTGATAGACATCCCAATGGGAGAAGGTGGAATAGGGATGTAGTTCGGTTATGTTTAAATTTGTGGTGTAGAAGCCCTCGTGGTTACACAGATTTAAGAAATAGCAAGTTTTTGGTTCTTCCCTCTCAAAAACTCCTACAAAGAGTTAAAAATGAAGTTCATCAAGAGGCAGGATTCTCTAAAGAAGTGCTTCATTGGATGAGGAATGAAGCCCAGCTGAAGAAAATTCCACCAGAGGGGTTAGAGGGCGGCCTAATATTTGACGAAATGTCTGTTCAATCAGATCTACAATTCAAGAAAAAAGATGGTGAAATTCAATTAATTGGATTCTCAGAATGCACTCCTGAGTCCATTGTTTTTAACCAGATCTCGTCAAGTAAAAGACAGTTACCTTTAGCAACACATGCCCTCCAACTCCTGTTTTTGGGGTTTACAGGGTTCAGATTCCCATTTGCCCATTTTCCCTCAACTACAGCCTCAGGACATGAACTTTACTTGTTGCTTTGGGAATCCGTGAATATGTTATCAAGTTTTGGTTTTAAAATACAGTATATAAGTACCGATGGGGCTCAGTCCAACAGAGACTTATTCAATCTTTTACTACCAGAATTTAGCACAATGAACCCAGTAACCTGCTCATTCAAAAACATATATTGTCTAGATAACCCCCAAATTTTTTTCATAATGGACATCTCCCATGTGATAAAAAAAATTCGCAATAACATATTGAAAAGTGGTACTGATGCTAGCTGCAAGAGACATTTAATGCTCGGTGATAAGTACATTGAGTGGAATCATTTTAGGAAAGCTTATATATGGGACATATCATCTTATGCATTTCCAGTACACCATAAATTATCCCAAGAACACTTGTTTATGACACCTGAGGCCAAAATGAGGAATCACTTAGCTGAGGATGTACTAGATGGGAATATGCTACATCTCATGGAACTTTATCAAGATAGTCTTGGTTCAGAAGGGTCACAACTGGATGTGACAGTTAAACTCCTAAAATGTACTAGTGTCCTCATTAAAAACTTCAGAGATACTAGACCTGTCACTGATGTAAGTGATGATCGTTTGAAAGAAAATCATGATGCAATGGATTGGTTCGTACAGTGGGAGAATAGCATAAAAAACAACAAAACAATAAAAAATAAAGAAAAGCATTTAATTTCACACCAGACTAGACAAGACATTATATCATCTGTGCTTGGTTTTGAGGAGCTCTGTCTTTACAAACTGAAAAAATCAAATGCCTCCATTATTCCATCAAGAACAAACAGTGATGTTATAGAAAATGTTTTTTGTCAACAGAGGACACTACATAATGGGGCTAATACCAATCCTACCTACCTAGGATACTGCAACACAATGAATTCTGTTATTCTAGGACACGCCTCTGTATCGAGGAAATCAAACACTGGGGGAGCCTCGGGAGGTGCTGAATTGCCAGAACAACATCCAAAAAGAAGCTCAGAAGGAAAGATATGGCATACTAAAAGGTTTCTGAAATAATATAAAGTACATTATTATACATGTATTTCACAATCAATCATAAAAAGTATTTATAGACAAATTTTAGGTACATCATAGAAACATATACAGTGTAAATAGAAACTTATCTAAGTAATGAATTTGCAGATATTTTTTAATTTTTGATATAGATAATGGCCAACCTATCAATGTAATACTGTCACAGAAGACTTGGCCTCTTTTGTGTATACAGTACTAGTATTTCTCACATGAATTATAACATGAGGTCCATGGGCTACAATCCTCACCTGACTCACTGGTCTTGCTATTAATTCTTAATCAGGATTTCTCTCCAGCTCCTATGTGCAACTTTGATCTGACACTTCTGTTGGTCCCACCCTATTTTGAGAAAACTTGAATATAAACTACCAGAGAGATGCTTCCACAACAAATACTAATCATGCATTTACTATTCTTGAGAAAATGTTAAATATTTTTTCCAATGGTTTTTCTCTGTAAAATTATGACATTACAAAAAACAGAATTTTCATATGGAAAATCCACTGAATTAACATTAAAATTAACATTAGAAACATTTAAATATTTTCTGCACCTAAATTTGGAGTTAATAAATTTCAGACCAGATGACATACCTAGTAAGATCTTCCTCTGTCATGTTCAAATCTCTGTCAGCAGATGTTTTTCTTTTCTTTCCTTTGCCCTTCCCTTTACCTTTTCCTTTGCTTGATGTTCTCTTACCTCTTTCTCTAGGTTGTGGTGAAAGGCCAGGTCCAGATGATACAGAGCCAGCGGGAGTCAGATCAGCATATGAAGGTTGAGAGTTACTAGGTCCTGCCTGTTCAGTGTCAAGTACAGATTGATTGGATGCATGAACATTTTCTAGAATTCCATCGACAAGCACTTTTATGATATCATCCTTCTTTTGCTTCATAGTAGCTTTCAAATTAAAATGCTGACATATTGAGATCAAATCCTTTTTGGTAAATGAATGTTCAGTAAAGAATTTTTCATTTTGTAAAAGTTCAGATTTTAACCTTAATAATGAAACTTCTTTATTGCTAGAGTCATCTTCTGAGAAAAATTTCATGTTGAAAGTTTTCACAACTGTTTTTGACCTTTTCATGACCTTTTTACGCAGTGCGACACTCTTCTCTTTTTTCAAAAATGTTAAGAAATCTCTTCGAAACTGACTTAAATTTACTTTGAGGAATAAAGAGACAACTGCTTGGAAAATCTCTGTGTAACTATCACAGGTCATGACCATTGAAGACAAAAGATCAGAAATATCTTCAGTTTGATTTTCATTCAATTGATTTCTCGACTTCGCAACACACTGAATCCATGTGTCAAAAATATAAGAACTATCGAGTATTTCTCCCTTAATAGAACTGAATAAATATTTTCTATCATCAACTAGCTTATCATGAGTAAGTTTTTCACGGCATAATAATTCAAGTTTTTGGAAAAAACTAAAGGTCAAATCAGACACATTAGTGAGACTCTCTCTGTCATTTTGTCTGTGTTTAACTTCAAGTAGGGTCTCCGGCTCTACTGCTGTAGCATTTAAATGATCAAATGAAGTACACAATGAATTGAGAATTTCCATTTGTGATTGAAATCTTGACAACTCTGTTTCTTTACCTTTGGTGAATAATATATTTCTGATTTTTTTTGACAAAGTATGTTTCAATTTGGCTAATATGTATCCACTTATGTACCTTAATTTCCCTTTTCCTGCAGAGTCCATTTCCAGGTCAGACTGAACAGTTAGCTTTTTTACAGGCTCAGGGGCAGATAACTGAAGATAGGAAGAAAGCTGAAGAAAAAATTCTTTCTCTATCTGAAACATAACTGCAGTTAAAAGCTGAAATGCTGGCCCTTCAGAATTTTGCTCATAATAATTAAGCAAGGTTTTTGCACTTTTTTCATAATCATCTGAGTTAAGATACTTGTTGAATCTAATAAAATAATCATTTCTATGCTTCTGAGAAAAAGACATTTCCCCTTCAGGAAAAGTATTCAGTCCTATGTCTTCCATTATTGAAAATTGCACATGAAACCAGTCATCAAAATATTTATAACTTTTGCAGATTGCATCCCTGAAACTGAAAATAATTGTTTCTACTGGTGTGTCAGAATATTTCTGCACTGCAGAGTCCAAAATGAGTTTTGATTGTGAAAACTGATCAGGAAGTGCATTTTGACCAGAATATTGTCTATGAATTCTAATTCTTCAATCTCTGAATCAGAAAATTCTAAATCCTCATTCAAAACTTTTGACTCGATAGCATCATCAGTGTCTTCAGATTTATGACCAGTATCTGCTGTCAGAGTACTAATGTCAACATTATCCCTGCAACAACTTAGATCACATTTCACAATGCCAATTGAAAAACTGTCGTAAAAATTGTATACATGACCTGGATGTTTTTTGCATAGATTTTTATGGAAGTTTATTACTTTCAAACCCTGAACAGATACTGCTCTGCCTATGGCAACTCCAAGTTGCCCAGGCTGGATACAATTTGTGCAATCAATAACTAAATTTTTCAAGGTCATTCCCTGGGATTTGTGTATTGTCATAGCAAATCCTACTTTTAAGGGCATTTGTACTCTTTTCGCCAAAACAATTTTATCCACAGGGTCAAATATTGTGAAAATTTCTCTTGAAATGGACACTGTAATTGGTGTACTATGATTTTCCATAAATTTCACATCTACAGAATCATTACATAAATTTGTCACAGTTCCACAAAGTCCATTCACTAATGTGTCACTTAAATTTTTAATCAGCATAACAGGACAACCAAGTTTTAATCCTAGATTCTTAGGGGCCAGAAATTTGTTGAGATAGTGTTGAGAGCCCTCATCCTCAGCTTTGTACACCTTTAACTCCCCTTGAAGTGCTTGCAATTTGTTGTAATTATACAAGTCTACATCTAAATTTCTAGCAAATAAGTGTACACATGATTTCTCATTTTGTATTGGTCTATCAAGAGAAAGAAGAAATGCAACACAATCTTCTGAGAGATTTCCAATTTCAAGTTCATTAATACATTGAATCAAGAGCTGATCTTCCTGTCTGTGGATAATATTTAAGTTAATTTTGTGTGGGAAATAATTTTCAAACCAAGGTAATCTATAGCAATGATTTCCAAGATCTCCAAAAAGTTCGTTTGAAATAGGTGGGAGTTGATAAAAGTCTCCCACAAGTATCACCTGGATATTGCCAAAGATGAGTTTTGAATTTCTGACATTTTTACAAAGTAACTGAACTTGATGTAGGATTTTTGCGCTAATCATGGAAATTTCATCAATAATTAGTATTTCGGCATTTTCAATATTTTTCTTAGCAACATTGAACCTTTCATCAGTCTTTACTAAGTGTATTATTTTTTCGTTCAAGTGTCTGCCATCCTCTATCCCGGCCCATTTATGCAATGTCTGTGCCCTTAATTCACCATAATGAGTCGCGGCGATACCGGTAGAACATACAATAGCAACATTTTTCTTCAGTTGTCTTAAATACCTTACAATTTGTTTGACAAGAAAAGTTTTTCCTGTCCCGGCTTGTCCAGTAATTATCAAGTTATGTCCAGAAGTTGCCAATTCAAATGCTCTTCGTTGATCGTCGTCCATTTTTATTTCCCGTACTTTTTTTTCGCAAATTTCGGCTCTTTCCGTTGGTTCTATTACATTCGGAACTCTCCGAGTACAGAAGTGGAGTTATCGTTCCTGTAGTAAATTACTACGAGGTGTCGTTTTTTCGTCACTTCCGTAATTTCTGCTTTGACATTTCTGGATTTTTGGCGTTTGACGGTTAATAAAGGGATAACAGAATAATGTTTGGTTGATAAAATGGCACGATTTACGACAAAAACCTCTACCGAATTAAGGCATGACTAGACATTTTGGTGACATGTAATAGGTATATGATATTTTAGGCCCGATATTCAAGAGGGGTCCGAATTAACAACCCGAAGTGACTTACCTTCTCTATTTTATAATACCCTGGTATGACTTTTTTCGTAAATCGTTAAATCTATGTTATTTTTTGGGTTTATCATATGGAATACATTGTAAATAAGTACTAGAAACATAATTCTTGAGAAAAAAAGAAAAAAAAATATTTTTACCAGGGGTGTATATTGGGGGGGGGGGGGGGGTCCTGTCCACAAGTACCTGTGGTTTTTACTGCATCGAAACCCTGACATTTTATGTACGAGTTGCCAATAATCATTTGTAGGCAAGATTGACAGAGAACATTTGCATTAACAACTCTCAGCGTTTACATACTTGCGTGGCAGTATAAAAAGAAGAAGCCTATTAATTTTCAAGTTAAGTGATGAAATATTTCTTCAGATATCGCATTTTCATTGTCTCGAAACCCTGACATTTTATGTACGAGTTGACAATAATCATTTCCGCTAGGGAACCAGTTAAAAAGCCGTGTCGAGTCTGTGGGAACCAGATTAAAAGAATTTGATGAACGTCGCGGTTCCATTACCACATTCCAGGTGTCTGAGAATTTGGGGTGCACGTTACATTGAAAGTGTGTGTGTGTGTGGGGGGGGGGGCTAAACCAACAAAAAAAGGTAATCCCCAATTTTCAATGCATAGAAATTGTCTATATTTGCAAAATAGTGGGAGGCTAACCCCCCCCCCCCCTCCCGGTTCCGACGCTTCTCACTCTCGATGTGCATTGTTATTTTTCATTACGAAAAAAGTGCACATTGCCTGGAAATGTGAAATATACTAAATAGGTAGGTAAATGATTAAAATAACTGAAACTTGTACATGTAGCATACGTGATATGTTTCTACTAGGTATAAGGGAAACTGCCCAATTACGTATGCATATTATGCCCCCACCCCCTCCTAACTTAGACGCTTTGCACTTTGCGTTTTGTAAAAAAAAATTGGATCAACGACAACACTTGTCAAAAGTAAGGGAGTTGATCCTAATGTTGCGGGTTTGAATCCCATTGTGAGACGTGGAGACTGGTCCTTCTAATGAGACCGTGCAAACCAAGGGCCAATGTCCCAATAGATGCTGCTACAAAAAGATCCCTCAATGCTCAATGGCCGTCAGTGCCTATTATTGGAAAAAATGTGCAGCTCTTCACGGGCAAGCCTTATATGAGCAAAATATTCATGAGAGGGACATTAACGAAGATACGTTGTACTATCAATCTGTAACATGTTAAACGTCCCTCTAGAGAATTTATCTCTCATGAGATATTGCCATTACTAGTGATGTTCCTGCCGCGAGGGGATGCTCCGCTTAGCGGTGCCCTTGTTTTCCTATTTGATGGGATACGCAATTCAGGTTTCTCATAGACAACATGGACACTGCCTTTCTTTCTATTATATTGAAAGGTACCCATCTCTTATCCGGAACTCCTGTACCAATGAATAAAATTTAATGATACTTTCACAGATTCTTTATTATATAATGCCATTGTGCACCTTCTATTTTACTTATTGATATGACACTTATTTTGGGTCATCCAGAGCAAAACATTAACATTGCCATTATAATCATATGGGAGACGGGGGTATCATTTAGGTGAGCTCAGTGCTCACAGTACCTCTAGTTTGTACGTGGGTCTAGTGGATATACTGAGTCTTCAGTATCTTGAGTATGCAAATTGCTTTTCTCTTTTAACAAGAGGCCCATGGGCCTTATAGGTCACCTGAGCATTATCCAACAACTTTCCAGTGATTTAATTTGATTCATGTTTTAAGCCAGATGCTATGGTGTTCACAATTTTGAAAGAGGCACCATTGATCATCATAACAATACACTTAGCAGTTGCTTAGTTTGTTTACTTAATACCCATAGGAAGGGTGGGGGAACAAAAAATGCATTTCAAGTAAACAGTAATATTCAGCAATAATCAGTAATGCCCCTATCACACATGAACCCCTGACCCTTAGGCCTAGATCCACACATTGCACCATTTTTGAAATGGCACCCTTGCTTTTCAAAAATATTTGATTAATACCAAGGAGCATATCTTAAACAATTCATCCAGTTTCAGTATATAAGTACAACCCCCCCCCCCCCCTTATGGTACCCCTGATCCTGGGGCCTTGAAATTCACAATTCTGGAAGATTAGGGTCCTTGCTCATCATAACTACATAGGTAGTTCATCTGCTTAATACCCAAGAGCAGAGAAGAAAATTTTCAAAGATTTAATGTATTTTCACTATATAATCAATAGAGCCCCACCAAATCACTAGAACCCCTGACCCTAGGGCCATAAAATCAAAACTTTGGAAGAGGTAATCTTGCTCATCATAACTATGTACTTAGTTTATTTAATTCCTAGGAGCAGAAAAGAAATTTTTCAAAGAATTCATGTATTTTCATTATATAATCAATAGAGCCCCGCCCTAACACCCGAACCCTGACCCTGGGGCCATAAAATTCACAATTTTGGTAGAGGCACTCTTGCACATCATAACGATGTACTTATTAAGTTTATTTGATACCCAGGAGCAGAGAAGAAGATTTTCAAAGAATTCATGTAATTTTACTATATAATCTATAGAGCCCCGCCCTTACACCAGAACCCCTGACCCTGGGGCCATAAAATTCACAACTTTGGTAGAGGTAATTTTACTCATCATAACTATGCACTTAGTTAGTTTATTTGATACCCAGGAGCAGAGAAGAAGATTTTCATGAAATTCATGTATTTTCACTATATAACCAATAGAGCCCCGCCCTTACACCAGAACCCCTGACCCTAGGGCCATAAAATTCACAATTTTGGTAGAGGCACTCTTGCTCATCATAACTATACACTTAGTTAGTTTATTTAATACCCAGGAGCGTGAAGAAGATTTTCAAAGAATTCATGAATTTTCACTATATAATCTATAGAGCCCCACCCTAACACCAGAACCCCTGACCCTGGGGCCATAAAATTCACAATTTTAGTAGAGGCACTCTTGCTCATCATAACTATGCACTTATTTAGTTTATTTAATACCCAGGAGCAGAGAAGAAGATTTTCAAAGAATTCATGAATTTTCACTATATAATCTATAGCGCCCTAACACCAGAACCCCTGACCCTGGGGCCATAAAATTCACAATTTTGGTAGAGGCACTCTTGCTCATCATAACTATGCACTTAGTTAGTTTATTTAATACCCAGGAGCAGAGAAGAAGGTTTTCAAAGAAATAATGCATTTTCACTATATACTTATTTAGCCCCGCCCTAGCACTAGAACCCCTGACCCCAGGGCCATGAATTTCACAATTTTGGTAGATGACTCATTGCTGATTACAATCATGCAAACAGTTTGACTGCTTGATGTCCAGGAGTAAAGAAGAAGATTTTTAAAGATTGCATTAATTTTAGTGGTATTTGCCTCAGGCCCCAGGGGGGCAGGGACCATGAAATTCACAATTTTTGTTCCCCTTCACCCATAGATGCTTTGTGCCAAATTTGGTTGAAATTGGTTCAGTGGTTGCAGAGAAGAAGCTGAAAATGTTCAAATGTTAACGGACGACGCACGACGCAAACCGCACGACGACGGACGAAAACAGATAGCAATAGGTCACCTGAGTTTACTCAGGTGACCTAAAAATGGGCAAGTTACATTCACTTTCCTTTACTTGCACCATCTCCTTTTAAATCAGGAATCTAATTGGGTAGGAAGAATAAATGTTTCGTTGTCTTCAAATTGAGAAGGCGTCTCCATATGAGTGAAAAATTCTTGAGAGGGACGTTAAACAATATACAATCAATCAAACTGAGAAAGTCTGGATTCCACAGAGTGAACAAGTGTCTGGATCATTTTGCTGCTATGTATTGCAGAAATCTGGTGCAGCTGATGCTCTACGCCAAGTGTGAGAGGGATGGTCCAGCTTGCACTAACATTTACCTCGTATTGAACAAACAATTCTCCTGAATTCGTTTGGTTCTGAATAAGATTTTTTCAATAGTGAATTTTTATTCAGTGTTTTTGTTCTTGGGTATGGGATCTAGAGGGGTTCACACCTGGACAAAATTAGACCTCTGTTAATTGCCCTGGGACACTTGGACAAAATTAGACCTCTGTTAATTGCCCTGGTAAGGCTGAAATACTGTATAAACACATTAAAACACAACCTCCTACCACACACTGTATCATTATATGACACCTTTTTTTGAATAAGCTTTCAGCTTGAAAAAAAGTAATTGAAATGTACTTGAAAAGTGAAAAGTAACTGAAAATACATCCTACTTTTTTCTTAAGTGTGTATTGTTCTTTTCAGCATGTACAAATTGACATCTCGTAAGAATCCCACAATATCTCCTTAAACAGCATTCCAGTCAGAACGTTCAAATTTCCTTAGGTAATCGCAACGGAAGTGCATAAAGAATGTTTCACTTATTAGGATAACGTCCGAGAGAGTTTTGGCCTGATGTAATAATCTCTCTCGGGTGTAATACATTTTCTATGCACTTCCGTTGCTTTTACTTAAAGGGAAATTTCAACGTTCTAACTGGAATGCTGTTTAAGGAGATATTGTGGGATTCTTACAAGATGCAGAGTCAATACGATAGCATGGACTAAGACAGAAATATATGTAAAGACAGTGTGAATCGACATTTTAGGTTGAAATAAAATAATTACATGTTTTTAAACCAAGAAAGACCAGTGGGACGTAAACAAACTGGAGTGGCATACCTTTCTCTCTTATAATGTATAGTGGGGTATTCTTGTGGAGCGATTATTTTGGGGTTTTGACGATTTCTACATATTGTACACATGCTGAATAAGTGTAATAAATATAATTTGTGAAAAAAAATGTCCAATAAGTACCTGTGCCCCCCCCCCTTCAATATGCTTTCAACGTGGTTTTCCGTTATTATATTATTGTTACTCTTATACAGGGGATCGTAGTCTTTATGGAATTATCGATTTCAATCTGACAACATTGGGCAACAATGGACTCTTTTACCGAAAGCCTTTACCTGGTCCCGAGATCCGATATGGTACTTAAGCACTATGAATAAACAAGCTCAAGTCGATGACGAAGGAAATGTGTGCGACCGGTGGTTTAACAGGCAACTTTACAAACTACTCTGGTAAGAGAACCTGCGCAACTCAGATGTATTTGTCCGGCATTGATGAGCAAGAAATAATGGCCCGTACGCGTCATCGTTCGGAGAAAGCTGTCAAAAAGTACAAGAGATCGTCTGAAACAGTTAGTTTGTACTGATTCCGCCCGCACCAAAGAATATCAAAGTTGAACCACCGACTTGTTCTTTAAATACCGCTCCAGCCGCAGAAGACGAACCAATGGAATTTGATGTGAAATCCAGGAAACAGAAGCGTTCTCTCGGAAATTACTGAAAAAGCTGTTTCAAAATTGTCAGTTTTCTTTCTTTTTTTTTGAATTGGAATAATTCCTGTATTAAATTTGTTTTATTGCAAAGTTCTTAATAATCAACGTTACATGCAAGTAAAGCGCTGTTTTATAGGTTTCAGTTGTTGAGTTGACGAGATTTTGAATCGATGGTATGATTTTGTCATACTTTGTTTAAATTTTATGTGCTTACTAAAGTTTTAATTTTATGTTTTTACAAAATAAAATTAATTCAACAAAAAATGGGTATTTTAAAATGTTATAATTGGGAAGTTATTGTACAGTACAGTGGACGTTCTATAACAGCTAAGGCCCGCCTCTTAGAAGTTTTAGTACAGTACAGTGGAAGTTATTGAACAGCTAAGCTCCGCCTCCCAGAAGTTATAGTATGCTAGAACTCAGCCAAAGGATTTCTATCTTACTTAAAGTATGGCTAACATCAAAGGAAAAAGTACCGCATCATGACACAAAGAAAGTTTATTCTGTGAAAATGGTGCAGTGTGCGGCATTAAACTGTACAATAAAGTCAGACCAGGGAATAAGTATGTATTTATTTCCAAGGGATCCAAGCTCACAAAACTTTGGACCCTCAGATGGAAGAGACGTCTTTCAACCATGCATCCGATTATAGCAACTTTGTGAGCGACATTTTGAGAGACCAATTCGCTTTAAATTCTGACATAGCGAATAATGTGAGGTTTCAGTTGAAGAACAAGACTTTGAAACCAGGCGCAGTACCATCAGTATTTGATTACACAGATCCGAAGGAAAATAGGGTTTCCATGAAGAGATTGAGTTGCCTTTCGTCTAACTAAGCCTTCATCAGGACAGGCAAGACATTACTTAAGTGGTTGTAAATCAACAGCCCTTGCAAAAATCACAAAAAGACGATAGGCCTATAACAAAAGAAATAAATATTTGAAATTTTATTTTTAAACATTTTAATAACTTGTAACCTAAAAATTTGGGCATTTTGGAAGACTTCAATATTGATGTAAAATATTTAGAAAGAAACACATGATTTTGACTCATTATGTAACTTTAAGTGGATTGGATATCGGAACCCGTTAAATTCACTTTTATTGGAATGTAAACGTGAAGTGTATAAAAGACTTAAATAAGACTTGTAGGAAAAAGTATTACCAGACGTCAAGTTCAAACCACTCCCCGCTACAATAAGTCATCATGAACGGTAATATATTAACCCAAGTCTTGATACCATTTGTCCAGTTGGGCTATAGCTGAAAGAAGGGAAAACACAAGAACCCTTCATAGGATTTTGCTTAATAACATTTTCAATATATAGGCATCTAGGCACTGTTAGGTTTGTTTTGGAAGAAAATTAATAATTAGGAGTATTTGAGAAAACAGCATATTTTTTCGTGGTAAATGTAAATTAGTTGGTTGATTCATATACTATGAAACAACGAAAATTAGATCTCTTTGAGATGGTGGCCATCTCTAAGGGCCTTGCTGTCAGCCAAAATATGAAAAATGTAAGGTAGCTGAAAGGGATTTATTTTGAAGAGGAACGTTTGTGTGCTATTACGGAATGTGTTTTTTGAGCTGAAAGGGAACAAAAGTAAGTACTCTCTGAAAAAAATTACACAATGAATAAAAACAATGAAAGTACTAGTATGATGAAATGAAATACAAAAAAAATGGCACTAAAATAACGAGTGTTCCACACTATCTGAAAAACGGCACAAAAATCACAATTGTTCCGTACCCTAAGTCAATTGGTCAAGTTTGAAGGTGACTGGACTTATTAAGGGAAAGAAATTATGCACCGAACACATATTTTAATCAGAGAGGCCGTTTTTGACCTTGAACTAAAAACTTCGTTCAAAGTAACTGCACATCCATTGACCAGTGGCACTCTGGGAGTGACGTATGAGCCATATTGGGTCAAGAGGAGAGAAGATAATGCTCCGGACAAGGATTTTTAAATTTATTTCAGGTATGACCTGAACCTTAGAAATATGGTTAAAGGCCACTGCACACCCTTTACCCAAAGGCACTCTTTGGGTGAAGTATGAGGCAGATTGGGCAAAAGGAGAGATAAAATATCCTCCGGAGAAGAATTGAAACAAAGAGGCTGTTTTTTACCTTGATACTTCGTTCAAGATCACTGCACATCCATTGACCAGTGGCACTCAGTGAGTTAAGTATGAGCCACATTGGACAAAAGGCAGAGATAAAAACCTCAGGGATGTTTAATGTAATTCTGCTGTGATTTGACATTAGACCTGAAAACATGATTCACGGATA
Source organism: Saccostrea cuccullata (assembly GCF_032062105.1). Taxonomy (NCBI): domain Eukaryota; kingdom Metazoa; phylum Mollusca; class Bivalvia; order Ostreida; family Ostreidae; genus Saccostrea; species Saccostrea cuccullata. The sequence goes on along the minus strand of NW_026927241.1, from coordinate 60,787 downwards.
CTGCACACCCTTTACCCAAAGATACTCTGTGGGTGTTGTATGAGCCAGATTAGGCCAAGGAAAGAGAAGATACCCGGTATCTCGGACGGACAGACTGATAACTATAGGGCGCCCGCAGAGTGGGTCCTTAATTTTAGTGATTTTACCATATGTTAATAATGGAATTTTATGTACTGCGATCCAAATTTAGTATTTGTACAGAAAGGAAAAAGTAAAATATTTAGATATAAAAGAGAAAACATATGAAATGGGTAGACAAAAGTTATAACATACATGTGACAAATAAAAACCAAAACATGTTATATCAGAAAGGAAAAAGTAAAATATTTAGATATAAAAGAGAAAACATATGAAATGGGTAGACAAAAGTTATAACATACATGTGACAAATAAAAACCAAAACATGTTATATCATTTCGAAAACTGAAAACGCAAAAAAAAACAAATAAAAGCGAGCAAAACAAATACTCAGTGGCGTAAAGCTAAGGTTTACCCAATAGAATTCAGAATACCGGTAGTCAAATGCATTTATGTAATTATTGTAGCCTCGTGGTCAATCCAAAATATGCTTGTTTGTCTCGAGAAGAACTCATTACCATCAATACTTGTTACAGTACTATATTAATATTGCTGACAGTGTTATTTTTAAGATGCATGAGGTCATTGATCGCGTTCGCGGATTCTGGATTTTTTTCCAAAGTGAGTGGAGGGTACTTAAGACAAAACGTTTTTATTCCAAATTAAACATGACTGTTCCATCTTACAGATAATATCCTCTAAGCACAATAAATTCAAGACTTTTAAATTCATTCTCTTAAAGCCCATGTTGAAATGTTCTAAGCAATGCCACGGGTACTGAGTCAACACCTTCCCGTCCAGCGGCGTCTACATGTTGACTCGGGACCCCTGGCATTGCGAAAATTGGGTTCAACTTCATTTTGGCTACTTAATTTTTAGCTCTACTGATTATGCACCAGAAGAGATTATGCGAGGGTAACTGGAAAAATTTTTCACGTACTACGTACTTCAATAGTTTTGGTCTGATTTCAATTCAAGTTGGTACACAAGTAGAAATACACAAGATACATAATGTAATGCATCGGTTTTTGATTTTGTTGAACGGTGTTGCCATGGTTACTAAAATTAGAAATTTCTTTTAAAATGGTACTTCACCTACAGTTTTGCTCTGATTTCAAAATAACTTGGAACACACATAGAATACACTAAGATACAATAATTTATTGCATCGGTTTTAGGTTTAAATGAATGGTGATGCCATGCATATGGTTACTAGAATAGAAATTTCTGTAAAATTCCTTTAAAACGCTACTCCTCTTACAGTTTTTGTCTGATTTCAATGTAAATTATTTGGCATACAATTAGACTATAGTCAGGTACAAAATATTCATACATAATTTAGTGCATCACATTTTGGTTTTGATGAACGGTGTTGCCATGTTTATTAAACTTCGAAGAAATTTCTCAGGAAAACTTTCAAAATGCTACTCCTCCTACAGTTTTGGTATGATTTAAATATAATAACTCGGCACACATGTAGACTACACTAAGATACATAATTTAGTGCATAGGCGTTTAGTTTCGATGAACGGTGTTGCCATGGTTATTACACTCGGAAAAATCATAGCAATACTTTCAAAATGCTACTCCACGTACAGTGGTTTTGGTTTAATTACAGTATAACTTGACACTCAGTTAGACTACACTACGGTACCTAATTCTGCTTTTTGCTGCCTGTTGAAAAATTTCACATCCAAGTGCTCTTATTTTGTTACACGTACAGAGCAGTGGAGCTATAGTCTCATCAGACTTCTGGGATTTTTACGGCCTTTTGAGCTAGAATACCGTAAGTTATTACCCCATATTTGATTATACATCTACCAGATCTAGGACGTATGTTTAAGGCTTAAATTTTTTTTTTACATCTTTTCCTCTTCAACTTGCCTTCGTGCAAGTCTGTGTGATTCACACACCAATGAATCACACAAAGCTTAAAAACATTCCTTATATTTACATTTTACACGTTTAAATCAACGAGAAATGCACTTACGATTTGAATTTCCCGCAGCCCTATATTTTATTTCCCTGTCGGTAGCCCCATTTCCGGTATAAAATGTAGTTCATCACCAAAGAAATTCATCTATTGCATTTATATATTTTAATGAATGAAATTTTAATTGAACATTGAAACAATTAAGAAAAACAGTTATCAACACAAAATTTGGCATAAATTCCCTCACTACGCCATTTAATCTCTAAATTATGCTTAAGGTCGCTACATTTCAGAAGTGATTCGGCTCTTACGGGTTGTTTACATCGATGTGAAATGAGCAGTTATCGAATTTGGAAAATAGCTATGAATCCCATTGATTCACTGAAGGATTTTTGTACGGATGATATATTTCCAGCTTTTTGCGTTGACTGTGGGGCTAGTTAGTCGACTGAGTCGTTCGTTCCCAGCAGTTGAAACAGCAGTCGAAACAGCAATAATGCCTGCTTCCGGAACTAGATTAGGCGTGTCAACATGGAGACTAAGAAAAAAATCTAATCGAACAAGGAAGCTCAGAAATGGGGCAATACTGGCATCAGACGACGTCACACTGAAGGTAACAGCATTTCTTGAAGAAGACAACAACAGTAAATTAATGCCTGGAAAGAGGGACACAATCACAAGATTCAAAAAGAAAATCCAAAAACGGTTGCTTTGTGACTCTTCTTAACTTGCACAAAAAGTTTCTTACTAGTTACCCAGAAATGAAGATGTCGTACCAGACATTCTGTAGATTAAGACCTTTCTACATTGTACAACCGAAATGCTCAGGTCGTGACACATGTTCTTGTAAATTACATGAAAATATGAAATTAATGTCGATTGGTTTGGCAGAGAATGAAATAATTGATTCATGTGACTTGATCAAGTTGTGTGCAAGTATATGTTATAGCATCAACGACAAGAAGTGCATGCAGGGTTCTCCACATTTGAAAATTTAACCATGGAAGAAGCTGCACGAAGGCAAAATGTGACCGAAAACACAAATGCGTGTTAGACTTCCTAATCTTCATAAATCAATGACTGGTTTTACAATGTTTAAACTTAACCACTGCACCACAAAACAATGGAATAACTAACACTTTTTTTAATTAAAAAAAATAATAATCAAATTGAAAAGGATTTATCCTGTATCTTACTTCACAAATGTACTAAAATTTGCCCAAAACTTTAGTAACCTTCTGAAGGAATTTAAAGAAAAATTGTTGATACAGTTAGTCAGTAACCATGGCAATATTTTTCAGAAATTAATAATTATAAGAATTGTAGCCTGTTGTATGAAATGTTTTGTTTCACTATAACTAAAACTGATGAATGGGTAGTATTTTTTACTTTAACACACAAAGGAACATTTGGACCAGTGTCCCTTTTTCTAAACGCTTTATTTTTCTAGATATTACATTTTCACCAAGTTTTGTTTACTTCGCCACGTGTCCAGTGCTAAAAATAGCGCCAGGTGACGTTTCATAGCAACGGGAAGTAACTCTAAAACTACGACTATACCGGCGATTAAAACTAAGCGTGCTAAGATGGCGATTGAGACGTAGGCCCTATGCACATTTTATCAAAAAGATAATAAAGTTAAAGCAAAAAAAAAAAAAAACACACAAAAAAACAGAGCATGGGAAATTGATTAACTGCAGAGGAATATAAAATTTTTTCAGAGTATTTTCTTTCTGACACAGCATGCATGACGATTATGATGCTCGTAATTGTCATCTTTTATGAACCTGTTATATATCAAATCATGTAGTGAACATGTTGATCAAAGTTCCTCAAAATTATTTACATGTGTACAGGATAATAAACTCTCAATATATATATATTAATCATCTGATCAGCCGCTTTCCATCGAGGCATGTGAGGTGCATGGCAGTCGTAGTATAAACACAATTTACTACTCAACTCATTAAAATGTAGGTGTCAGGACTGAAATGCAATAAAGTTTAATAATGGCGGCTGCCGATTTTAACCATGGCGCAGCTCGTTTAACCATGGCGCACAAAAATTTAACCATGGCGGCCCGCCATGGTAAAACCCCTTGTGGAGAACCCTGGCATGTATGGTGAGTGTCTGGTGTGTAAGTATAGAGAGATCGAGTATCAAATGCACATGGAAGGAAAGGCAAATTCGCAAATAGGTGTTCCAAAATGGCAGAATAAAGCAGAGGAGAGAAACATCGAGAAACCAAATGGGGAGCATTACTGTCCAGGTAACAGTTAAAGAAAAGGAGGTTCTAACATTACACCAGTTACTTCAAGAAGCGAACACACTGCTGAAAGGCAAGTTCTGCAGACACATATTTAACATCAGTCATCAGTACACAGCAGTTAAAGAAGTGAAATCGGCACTGTCAGAAACAGATTGCATGATACATGTAAATTTCTCAGAAAACTACGCTAGTAAGCTAGCTGAGGAAGTTCAAGGTATGCACTCTGGAGCATCAAGACATCCGGTTTTTCTGCATACAGGTACGGTGTACACACAACAGGAAGCTAAGCCATTCTGTACATTGTCATCCAGTACACGCCATGATGCTACAGCGGTTTGGGCTCATCTTGATCCAGTCCTAACCAACATTAAACAAATTCATCCAGATATGACAACAGTCCACTTTCTAAGTGATGGCCCCACTACACAGTATAGATCAAAGAAGAATTTCTTTTTGTTAAAGAAATTGATTCATGATAAATACGGCTTCCAGCATGCTACTTGGAACTTTTCAGAGTCGGACCATGGTAAAGGGGCTCCAGATAGCGTTGGGGCTACAATCAAAAGGACTGCCGATAGGTTGGTTAGTTATAACCGAGACATATCAAATTGCAATGACCTGTACACGGAGATAAACCGAGAGGAAATAAACATTTCAATGTACCATATTCTGCAGAATGCTTTTCATGAAAGAGACCAGATATTACCTTTTAACATCACAACTGTACCTGGTACAATGGCATTACATCAAGTTAGGTCAAGTGCAAACGAAGCAAGCATCATTACAAGATACCTTTCCTGTTTCTGCCCAGCCAAATGTGCTTGTTTCAATCCTTCTGCTCACATTTTTCATGATATGATGGGGGAATTAATGCAATCAATCAAAGCAAAATGCAGAAAATGGCACAAGTTTCGATGAAACGGTAACAGCAAGATCTGATTCTCAAAACAGTGAAATGATTAAAGTTACAGATGGTGATGCAGATCTTATAGGTAAGTGGTGCGTTGTACAGTATGATAGAAAACCTTATCCAGGCACAATTTTAGACGTAGACCACGATTCATTTGAGGTTAAGACCATGCACAGCGTTGGAAAAAATCGTTATTTCTGGCCGCTTTGTGAGGATGTTATATGGTACAAATTTGACAGTGTTATTTCTTTAACAAATGAGCCAAACAATGTTACAAAACGACATGTAGAAATTGAACATGAACTTTGGGAAGAAATTGTGCAATTACTGGATCTCGATTGATTGCCAGTTGAGTGCGGTGCGGTAAACAGTATTTGATTTGAACATTTTATGAACTTAGTTCCATTGAATAATTCCTTAAATTTGATTTCTGAATCATTTGACTTTTGAAATGTTTGGTGTTTATTGATTACATTGTTGCATTAAATGAATATTTGTTTTAAAGTAAATGTGCTTTATATTAGTTTGTCAATCATCAATAAGTATTCTGTACCGTAACGTTGGTGTCTTACCGTCACAGCGCATGTTTACCAAATTATCCCTAAAACGCAATGCTCATTTTGGCATAAAAATCATCTGTTAGTGGAACAATAATCCAATGGAATTTCCTACACGATGTAAATGGTCATGACTTGTTATACGAGTAACAGTTTAGTGCAAATTTGAATTCTTATGTTAAAAAACGGATGAAAGTGGGAACTTCCGTTCCATCACGGATTTCTTTCATAAAAGTTATATTAATTCACTAATTTTGAATAAAGAACGATATTAAACTGTGCACCCTACCATATTAGGTCAATTTAAATAAATTATATCAAATTCCCAATGAATAATTATATAACAAATAAAAAATCCATGTTACGGTATGGAAATTTCCTAACGGATAACGTTGAAAATGAGGTCATTACGTGAAATCCGGAAGTCCAAATGCGTGCCAAACCATAATTGACTACTTTAAGTTTCTTAATGGTTAATTATAGGTTTAATTTTGAATCCAATCAACCTCAAATGAAAATAAAAACTCATTTTCAAATGTTAATTAAATGAGAGAATCGCCCATATACATAATATGACGGGTCTCATGTCCCGCATCATTCAGATGCTGTATAGCTGTTGCACACAGAGAGTGTGGTGTGTAAATTCTGCTTGTATTCGCTTGTGAACAAATGTTATTTAAGAAGTTGACAAAGGTTCTTTTAGCAAGTGGTTTACTTGTGAACCATGGGAAGTGAACGCTGGGAAATTGCAAGGCATCCTTATTTTACTGGTTAAACAGGTCAGGTGAGTAGAGTTTGGATATGTTTTTTCAATCAGGAGTTTTGGCATTTTAACTGGACATGTAGTAGAATCTGTACTGTACATTCGTTTATCATTGGAGGCCTCTTCATTCTGCAAACCACCTTGAAAGTTTTTTTGCTTTATTTCATGATTCAGTATGGCATATTCCCCTGAGGCATCAGAATGAGAGTGAATGAATTGAGCTTAAGTTGATGATGAAACTCACCACCTCTGCTTGCAAAGTGAACAGCAATGTAAAGCCGTACACATTGTCTGAGAATTATTGGGTTGTTTGGTGCGTTCTTGAAATATTCAGCAATTTACCTCAAGTCATCCTCACATATTATTTCTTTGTGGCATGTAGGTCTCGACAAACCTGTTCTCATTTTCTCCTTCAACAGGCCATTAAGTGTTCTTTTTGCCACTTTGAAATGTTTGTCTTTTACAATGTCAATGTCTCGACTTGTCTTGTAGATGTCTGTTAAGTGCCGCTCTGATGTTCTTTAATTTTTTACAGTACTCTTCAGCTAATTCACCTGGGAGTTGTTTTTCCCTTGATTTGGTGATCTTTGGTTTTGCCCCACCATAAAATTGGCATAGATAGTTTCCTAGCTCCTCAGAGGAAATATTTTTGAGGTCCAGTGATTTACCCAGAGCCTCGAGGGACCATTCTACGTATGTAAAAAAAGGAGGCACAGATGAGAACTAGGCTAGTATGAAAATGTTGCTTTGCATATCAGTCAAATTAGCATTTGGTGATTAAATTAAACATCAGTGTAATTTCGACTGAAGAGTTATAATCTGTTTCATGCAAAGAAGCAATAATCAACATTATTAAAGTTTGTGTGCATATTTGTTTGAACTTACCATGCAATATATTCAGAGCCCATTTAGTGTTTTATTGTGGATTCTGACTGGTTGTTTTCGAAATATATTTTCTCATTTCCTCCACTGAAACTTTTCTAAATCGAGATGTAGTCATTGAGGGACAGGTCATTTTTTCGCTCACTTCCTTCTTCATCCAGCTTAAGTTTTCGCTCCATCTCCACTGAAGAAATTGTAATGCCGACTGGAGAACTTTCAATAATTTCATCGAATTCTTCATCGCACAAAAAATCAATATTAAGGACTATTTCAGGAAAAAGATCAACAAGTGGCGGCATGCCAAAGTCACCATTTTCATCCATATCTGCGGTATAGATGAAAGCAGACTTTTCTTTTCATCATTATAACGTATGAATTGTTATTGATCAAGGTTCAGAAAAGCTCTGCAAATGATTACTAGTATTTTATTCAAGAATAAAAAAAAGATTATTTGTGATTTATTTGTAAAAAAAATTAACAGTCAAACTGTTGGCATAATTGTAATAAGCATTGAATCCTTTACCAAAATCGTGAAATTCATGGCCCTAGGGTCAGGGGTTCAAGGGCGGGACTGTATGCATGCACTCTGTATTGAAACTGAATTATTTCTTTGAAAATCTTCTTCTCTGCTCATGGGTGTTAAGCAACCTTAAATGTATAATTATGATGAGGAAGGGTGTCTTTTTCCAAAGTTTCTAATTTCATGCCGCCCACCCCTCCCAACCCCCTGTCAGCGTTTCATGTGTTAAGGTGGGCTTTTTTGATTAAATAGTGAAGATGCATAAATTCTAAACAAAACAACTACAAAAAATGATCAAGGGTACCTCTTCCAAAATTGCGAATTTCCTGGGCACAGGGTAAGAGACTCTGGTGTTAGGGCGGGGTTATTTATATTTTATAGTATATATGGCAATAATTCGTTAATATATTAGTCAAATACATATATTTTATTATGTTTCTAGTATTAAACTTTGTCTTTATAAAACGCAAAAATTTTAATTCTGGAACCGCAAACAGTCCTGAACCCCCTCGAACGGAAATTCTAAACTTTCCTCTTCTTCTTCCAACCCATCTCGTCTAATTTAACAGGTTTCCAACTCCCCTCTTCCACATAAAATTCAAACGTCTGCTATTTCTCTCTCCATACCCTTCATTTCACTCCCCTCAACCCACTATTACTTCTAAAATAACCGTTCGGGTTTCGGTTCATCCTGCTCCACGTCAGCAACAGACAACCCCAAACCCCACAACTGACGCCAAGCCTATACCCACAAAAAAAAGAGGACATATTTATTTCGAAATAAATATTTACATTTCCAAATAATTTTCTTTAAGATTCTTTGCATGTAGGAAAACTGTTCATTTTATCATGAACTACCATGGATGAGCATGAATATCTCCATTGTTACGTCATAATACCGCACTTGACGTCAAAACTATGGTGCAAACTGTTTTGCTTTATAAATGACAGTAGAGTGCATGCGCGGATCTAGAGGGAAGGTCGGGGGGGGGGGGGGGGGGGTGGTCAGGACCCCCCTGGAATTGACAAGGTTAAGAAAATGTATATACTTAAGCAAGAAAAAAAGTTACCATGGACTCCCCTTGGAAAAAGCTGCCCCCCCCGTAAATGCGAATATGTCTGAAGTGGGTAAGAAAAGTGAAAGATTTGAGGCAATAGAAGTCACTGACTACCCCCCTCCCCCACGAAATAGGTTTTTGACGCCAGGGCTTGTTTAGTTTTTTTTTTTACTGCGGTGGACCCCCCCCCCCCCCCCGGAAAAAATTCCGGATCCGCGCCTGGAGTGGCATCAATTTTGTGGCAACTCATCAAAAAATAATGTAAATAGAAGAAATGAATTTATTTTTTGAAGATTCAAGAGGTTATGAACTACAACACTTCAAGCCGTATTTATCATGAAACGCGTTAGAATGATAGCGCTTCATGAAATATGCCGGCGTAAGCGACGTAGTTCATAATCTCATGAATCTTCAAAAATTAAGTACGCAAGTTACGGTAATCCCCAGAAAAAGGTTTATATCATATATTATATATTCACTTATAAAACAGTCAATCAGCGTAATCTGCCCCTAGTAAAATTACGCAAGAGTGATCACCCGTTTATAGAACTCCTTAGACCGTAAAAATCAGAAAAGTTTAGTTACTGGGGTAAACATGAATCGAGCACGACCGTCATCCACTGGAAGATTTGTTTCAACCACAAGAGAGAAAAGCAGCGATGATTTTTTTTAACGTTGTGTTCAAGGGAAAGACGATCGGCATATCAACACTGATCACAGTTCTACTGGTAAGCGCAATGATGGTGTAGGACGTGTGCATGAAGCGCCAGATTGTACCTCGTCAAGAAACTCTTTTGCTTCCCGTGATGGACACATTTTCAGCAGGATGAAGATGTAGATGACAACAAGGACAGATTAACAGAGATTAGCTGGAGGCATGGCAGAAGAATAGTAGAGCTGGGATGGACACATTTGAACGTTGTGTACAAGGAAAAGACGATCGGCATATCAACACTGATCACAGTTCTGCTGGTAAAAGCAATGATTCAGACTAGGATTTTTGGTTGATAGACTGTTTGAGGGGTGTTCCTTGTGTCATTCCTCATTTCCTCTGAGCATCACAGATATTGCAAATGAGAGACGTTATGGCTTAGGTTCTTTTTTTTTATAAAAGGTATAGATTGTGTGATCGCATCAACATTGTTCCAACAGGGAAACGACATGGGCTGAACGAGTCTTCAAGCAGTAAAAGAGTTTGGGATGTAAACAGGCGCGGATCCAGGAATTAAAGTTACAGGGGCCCCAAAAGTAGGCAGGGGGTCTGGGGGCGCCTTGAGTAACCCAGTGGGTCCAGGGGGCAAAGCCCCCGGAAGCTCCTGGATTCTAGAGATTTTGTAGGATAAAAATAAGGTCTACCGAGCAGACATTTTTACATTTTTCAAAGAAACTTTGATTTACGATAACTTTGACAATTTTTGGGGCGCCCCCCTTAAATCCGCCACTGGTAAACACCAAGTTAGCTTTAGGTAAAAAATATTGAAGCTTTGTATTTATGATATGATCTGTGTTGCTGAAGTAGCTATATTTGGCGAAGATCAACTAGAAGCTCTCTGTGAATATTATGCAGATGTGTTAAATATACTAAATTGTGATGTTGACCATCTAAAGCAGACTGAGTGGCCAGCCCTTAAGATTCGAATGAGAAGAGATGGAAACAAGTCCAGTGTCCAGGACTTTTACCACAGGCTCTTCACAAACCAAAATCAAAAGGAAACCCTGAAAAATATCTTGATATTGGCAGAGATTATTTTATGCATCCCTGTGTCTTCTGCCATATGTAAGCGTGGCTCCTCAGCAATGGCCAGGATAAAATCAGATTGGCGTGCCAGTCTTACTCCAGACATGTTGATTTTCCTACTGGCCGTATCCATTCAAGCTCCAGAACCCATGAACTATAATGCAGCAATGGCACTCAATTTGTGGTGGCATGGTGGTGAACCTGCAAGACCAGACTTTGAATGATTTATTAGTTTAAAGAGGCTGGGTGGTCGTGGCCACATTTAGACTAATTTGATCTTCATTAGAAGAAGAGCTCCATATAAAGATATACAAAAATGATCAAATTTTAAAACTAAAATTATGAAATTTTTCTTTGACAAATGATAGTTGACAGCTAAAGATATCATATCTTAAAATTTAAGTTATATCTGGTGGTTAATGTTAATTTGTTGACCCCAGTCTCCTTAATGTAGATTTATTTTCACATTTATTGTTACATTGGTAAAGATAAACCAAAACAAAATGTACAATTAAACAGATTATAAAAAGGGTTATACTTAATTTATCACTACTTCATACTTTAAATATTTATACCCCTCGCTTGAAAAGGGGAGGGTATATCCGTCCGTCCGTCTGTCTGAAACTCTTTGGGGTGCCCATCTCTTATCCGAAACTCCTCTCATGCCACTGAATAAAATTTAATGAACATTTAATGCACATTCTGTGCAAATGAGACCAATGGCCAAGTTGCGGCTCGATGTAAACAATTTTGTTGAAAACTAATACGCACATGAATAACAATGGAAATGTGACAAAACTGTTAGACCCCCGTCTCAAAAGCTAGTGTCGCTCGGCATTATTTAATACTTCTATGTAATATAATATACCAAAAACCTGCTCCGAAGACATTGTTTTAATACCTATAAAACATTAATTTAATGAATTTTGGAATTTTATTTTGCGCAAAACATCGGGATCTAGTTAGAATAATCTAACTGTGTCTCGGTACAGGCCCTCACCACAGTTAGAATACGTCCCATATACTTGTAATGTAGCAAATCGGAGCGGATCCGCTCCGAAACGATTTTGAAGAATATTAAATGATTTGCACTGGGAATAACTACCAAAATAATACAAACAAACCTTCTTGAGATTGCTTATGCCTTTTATCCAAAAAAATAATCCATATAAATACGAAAATCCAATTAATTTTCTCAACGTTTTTCTCTCAATTCAAATTACTACATTCGGAACTCTCTAGATTGTTCCTAGTAAATGCACTATGCGAGTTATCGCCCGTGTTTCTTTCTGCTACATTACGAATACACGGAACGAATTCTATCGTTAAACCGGGTCCGTAGGACAATATCATTTTAACGATAGAACATTCTATCTAATCGGGATCCAACTCTCATAGCTTACATGTAAGTGCACTCATTCTTTGTTGTCTACGCTCAATATTCCCCGTGTTCAAAAACTACTCTAAAGGAGAGAGAAAGAGAAATAGGATATGTGCAGTTGAAAATGTTTCCCAGGCTAGCTGTTCAGCTGCTGCAGCAAAGAAAAAAGAAATTACAGGGTAATTTAGTAATACGTACATGTTCAGCTTCCAAATTCTAGAGATGAATAAATGAATCGATGAGTATAGTAATTTTTTCTTTCCTTCCCTTGTCATTTTATTTGTAAATAACATAGAAAATGTATCACATGGGTTTCTGAAAAATCAAATACAATGAATAATACAAGACTCCATGACATAAATATTTATTCATATTTTAGGGACAGTTCAGAGGGATTATCTGTGTCATTTGACGGTGGTAGGCAAAAGAGGGGATCAGGGAGATCATATATAGCAGCCTATCTAGGAGTACTGCATATTTTAGTTATCCAGGTTCAATCCTAGGCCTCAAGGTCTATGGAATAAAAGCGGGGGAAAATCCACGTACACCCTTGAGTGGACCAGGATAACATTTATTTCCTATCTTCCCAAATAAATTCTTTGTAAGGCCTTTTTTTTTTAATTAGTTGTTTTACGGATCAACCGACCTCATTTTTTGTAGATTTGGAATAAAAATTCAATTCAATCCTTTTTTTTATTACCGCCAACAGAATTCTTCTTCAATCATAAAATCCGGAAATGATCGTACCTGGTTTACCGCTTAAAATAGTGACCTTTTCAAGGAACTGATTCAAGCGTTTTATGGTTTAAATGTTACATATTCGTGATCAAGATCAAGTAAACGCTTAAAATAGTGACCTTTTCAAGGAACTGATTCAAGCGTTTTATAGTGTAAGATGAATATAAGCATGGTTTTGAGGTCACGAAGAACAAGCATGGCGTTTTATTTCAAAACAGAATTAAGTGCTTTAAAGGTAATAGTAAGTGTAGGACAGTTTTCATGAGAAGTAAGGATGACCAGACAGTCGGCGATGCTGTATACGGTCTCATTGGTGAATGGAACAGGACAGACTAAATAAACGGTATATGAATGCAGGTAGGGTTGCATAAATGCTAGTGATATGCATAATTCTGTTCAATCAAGAATTTTTATTTCCAATTGATATTTTTTTCTGGTATGGATAAGAAGCTGATCATTATCTATAAATGTACATGTACTATTATTGATTTTTTTAGCCCAGGTCAGAACATTCATTATTTGTCGAGAGTGTGGAAAGAGGAGAGTCATATATTGTGCTGAAAGACTTAATCATGACCAAACTAGGGAAACTGAAAAAGTCCAGGACACCTTGGGTTATGTGTGTGGATCAACCCTTTTTCCATTTGGGTCCCAATACTTTGCCACCGTTTTTATTAGAGAGTCTCAGGGGTGCGCAAATCCCATAGAGACAACTTATTATTCTGGTAAGTTTGTTTGTGTCCTATGAAGGTGTACTGATATAAGTTTAATTCTGTTTAATATTGTTTTAAAAAGGTACTACCTGAATTTGATAAAAGTTAAAACCTTTATTATGTTGCAGGAGTGTGTGCAAAGTTTACTGACATTTGTTTTTTCTGTGGTGACTTGGACGTGGCGGGGGGAGGACCCCCGTATCCAGTCTTACACAGAGAAATTCAACATTGTTAGACCAATTTGTTTTTCCTGTTTGGAGGAACGGCCACCGCCTGCAGTGAGAAATGCCAAGAAAATAACAAAGAAATAAACTTTCTGTTACATGTTTCTATCGAAATGCTGCATTAAAAGTTTTGAACATCAAATACTTTTTTTTTGGCCACCCAATGGATATTTTCAATAAAAAAATCCGTAAAACAACTAATAATAAAAATTGGCCTAAATGTAAGTTCAATCAACACGTCTCAACCTATCCATAAAATTTAATACCGGGGTATGTACTACAATGCATCGTGATGTCACGTCATTTCTTTTTATCATAGAAAAACTATGAATTGTGACGTCACGTTTTATTTATCCCCCGGAGGGAAGGATATCATGTTCCATCAACATCTACAGAAGGAATACAAAGCTTCCTAGACTTGCTGTCCAAAATTCCACAACCTGTGTTGATAGCCCACAATGCTCGTTTTGATGCACGTATTTTCTCTCGTATATTATCAGCAATAGGAAAGATTTTTCCTGCTTCAACATTGATTTGTGGATTTGTAGACACACTTCCATTGTTTAGGAAACAGTTACCAGAACGGACTTTATACAAGCAGGTTGATGTTATGAAGGATCTCCTTCATGAAGACTACAATGCCCATGATGCTGATTCAAGAGCACTTTTTCATCTAGTAAAATCTCAGAAGTTCAGCAACCATATCTTACAAGAAAACAGTTTTTACTTCATATCATGCATGGACGTCATACAATTTCAGAATACTGTGCAAGACAATACCAATTCATTGTCAGCTCTAGTGGAAAACAAAATTATTTCCTAGTTGATTTCAAACAAGACTTATTTTCCAAATCTGGTCTTGGACTGGCCCATTTTCATTTGGAATTTGATAGACAGATATTTCGGTATACATCAAGTACTTTCAGAGACAGCTTCCACTGGGAAACCAAGAGTGACAGTAAACAAAAATATTATAAAAATATCTGCCAGTATCTTCATGACAAACAAGTTTCATGCTCAAATGAATGATACACTTCAGACAGTCAAACAGATTTTTTCTTTTATTATAATGGTTGCTAAGGGTAACTCAAAGAGAAATAACAGTGCTGGTATGTCTGTCTTCTATCATATATTTGCATATTAAGCCAAGGGAATACAATTAATAATGCATATATTATGTGAACAGAATAAAATATACATATATATGTCTTTTGTAAAAAATCCTTTGGTTAAAAATGTTGCAAGTTCATTTTATGAGCTTTTTACATAGAAAATGCATTGACAATTAAAAAAAAAACAACATTTATTTGACAAAATCTTAAAAATAAGGGTGGATTGGTGGGTTAAAAGTGGCAGAATAAAAGATGTTAAGTACCATTACAGCTTCAGAAGATTTTTTTTTTTAATTTATACAGAATCCACGAGCCTTGCCCATCTCCTTACATTCATTTCTTAAATATACATTAACTGAGGCAATTAAATCCAAAATTCTTGACACTTGTTACGTTTGTTTTAGCAGTCAAGAGTATGGGCAATGGGTGGGTTGTGACAAACCGCGTTGTGGGTACTGGCTACACAACCTACACTGTTGGAGAGAGAGGTTTAGTTACACGTTATGCGATGAACTTGTACGGGAGACGTCATCAATTGTTGTGTTCTTCGAAATCATGACGTATAACTAACTAAACCTCTCTATTTTTCCCAACATCAACATCTAGAAAGAATATCAAGTAAAATGTCCAACACACAGATATATTGTATGCATATGTTGTTATGTTTCGCTTCTTCTGTCTTCTTCTAATTTGGTTGCCCGGGTGGCGCAGTGGTTAGAGCGTCTGCAAAGAAAGGAGTTAGTCCACATCCTGTGTTCGAATCCCACTGTGGGACGTGGAGACCGCTCCTTCGGATGAGACCGTATAAACTGAGGTCCCATGTCGAAGTAGGTGCTGGCACGGAAAAGATTCCTCCCTGCTTAATGGCCCTGAGTGCCGAGTATAGGACAAAATTTGCAGCTCGATCTTCACCGGCAAGTTGTAACGTCTACATATGAGTAAAAAATTCTCGAGAGGGACGTTAAACAATATATACAATCAATCTAAATTGTTTGTAAGGAATTATTTCAACTACATGTATCACTAATTCAAATATTCTAGCAAACTACTTTTTCCAGGTTGTCAAAATTCATACATGTGTGCTGCCAATGTTCTTCTTTTTGAGCACCACAAGCTTTTTGCTTGGCGATTTCTGGCCTGGGGAATGAAGTCGCATCCCTCTCCTTTGCTTGGATGTCAAGGTTCTAAGATTTTTATTGATATTCAAATCATATTCATTATTCATATATCATCATGATGAAATACACAATTAATAAAATGTAATTAAATAAATTATGTGCAGCGCTGTACTTTTGTTATTTATGTGCAAGATATCTTGCAACTCTTTCGAGTAAAAGTTTCGTGATCCTGCAGGAGTTGTCGTACTTCAGCAGGTTCTCAGACTTGCATGACTTGGTCTGTCATCCCTATTTTGATTGATTGATTGTATGTTGTTTAACGTCCCTCTCGAGAATTTTTCACTCATATGGAGACGTCACCGATGCCGGTGAAGGGCTTCAAATTTAGACCTATACTCGGCACTCAGGGCCATTGAGCAGTGAGGGTTCTTTATCGTAACGCCTACCGTGACACGGGACCTATGTTTTTAAGGTCATATCCGAAAGACCCGTGACTTTCACTTCTAGTGCCGAGCGCTTGGCGAAGGGACAAAATACCTATGTTTACGTCTTAGGTATGACGCGGCGCTGCGATCGAGAATCGAACCCGGGCCTCCCGATCACGAAGCGAACGCTCATCCCTATTTTGAAGAATAACGCTGCTGTGTTGCGCCGTGCGCCAGCACGAAAAACGTACACAGCTAGGACATAGGTGTAAATTGCCTCCAATTTCTGTGTTATTATATGTTTAATATTGAAACAAAGTTAAATATTTAATTTGAAAAAAAGTTATATAAATAAATGTAAATTATTAAAAACTTCACTTGTAATATAATCCTGCACATCCTGGCACCAGGTGAAATAACCCTTTTCCGACGGTTCCAAACTATTTTCGAAGCAATATGAACCAGAAGTCTCTGTCGAGACTGTAGCTCTACTGGTTTGTACTTATAACAAAGATTAAGAAAAGAAGCCATTGCAATCAGACCAAAACTGTAGAAGGAGTGATGTTTTAAAGGAATTTTACGGACATTTCTATTTTTAGTACTTATGGCAACATCATTCATCAAAATCAAAAACCGATGCACTATTTAATGTATCTTAGTGTAGTCTACTTGTGTGCCAAGTTAAATTGAAATCAGACCAAAACTGTAGAAGGAGTAGTGTTTTAAAGGATTTCACAGAAAATTCTATTTTTAGTAACCACGGCAACACCATTCATCGAAATCAAAAACCGATGCACAGAATTATGTGTCTTAGTGTAGTCTACTTGGGTGCCAAGTTACACTGAAATCGGACCAAAACTGTAGGAGGAGTAGCATTTAGAAAGAATTTAACAGAAATTTCTATTTTTAGTAACCACGACAGCACCGTTAATCGAAATCAAAAACCCATGCACAGAATTATGTATCTTAGTGTAGTCTACTTGTGTGCCAAGTTATATTGAAATTAGACCAAAACTGTAGGAGGAGTAGCATTTAGAAAGAATTTAACAGAAATTTCTATATTTAGTAACCACGGCAACACCGTTCATCGAAATCAAAAACTGATGCACAGAATTATGTACCTTAGCGTAGTCTACTTGTGTGCCAAGTTATACTGAAATCGGACCAAAACTGTAGGAGGAGTAGCACTTCGAAAGAATTTCACAGAAATTTCTATTTTTAGTAACCACGGCAACACCATTCTTCGAAATCATAAACCGATGCACAAAATTATGTATCTTGGTGTAGTCTACTTGTGTGCCAGGTTATATTGAAATCGGACCAAAACTGTAGGAGGAGTAGCATTTTGAAAAATTGTTTACAGACAGACGGACGGACGGACGGACGACGGACGCATTACTATCGCATAAGCTCTTCTGGTCTCTGACCAGTAGAGCTAAAAATTTGGCTGCCATAATTCGTCTCCTGTATGTTGAATAATGCAATTTTTTTTTTATATGCCTATATATTAAATACTACAACGTAAATTGTTTACTCTCTTATACACATTGAAGCGCTTTGAGTGTTAGGTATCCCAAAAGCTTGGCCAAGTCCAACTTGCCGTTCGAGTTTGATTACAGCTATTTTATAGAATAAAAAATCTTTGGAAAGCATGCTTGCAGATTAAAGAAAATCCAATCAGAATGTCATGCAACTCTCTAACGTTTAGAAATTTTAATTCAAATGAACTTGATAAGGAAGTTAAATAACTACCTTTAGCCGTACTTATTTCAAAATGTCCAAGACCGGGCTGGAAAGATCCTGGATGCCTGGGTTGTCTTGGATTATCCTCCGACATAAAAGGTACGGCAGACCATCACAGCCGATGATGCTCGATTTCCTTGCATAAAGTATTCCTTATTCTTTTGTAAGATTCACCTAAGAGTTTTTATAGATTCAAAAGAATATGAGTTGACAGCAATGGGATCCATGACAATAGAATGTGATTCTTTGTGGTTGTGGTCTAAAAAAAGGAATAGGAATCAATTTAACAGCTACTTTTATATGATTTTTTAAAAATGTATTTGTTCTTTATTAACGCTGAAATGAAGTCTTCTGGAAATGTGAGGTCAGGGCGTTGCTGTGTTACTAAAACCCGTAACCTTTCTTTAATAAAATTTAATCTTAGATCTCTTAAAATGTCTTCAAAATACTTGGTTATCTTTAAAACTTTATTTATACAATCTGAAATAGAAGAATTGTACACTCAGTATATCGGAGAAGGGTATGGATCGTCTGTAAATCATAAGATGACTATAAAAAAAAAAATTCTTATAACTGTACTAAGTACGGCCTTCGCGTCAAAACGAATTCTCCAGTTCCTTGCAAGGACTTGGTTGTTGTCAAAGTATGTTAAGACATCAGTAACTTGCACAGTATTCCTTGAATGCTGATCAATCCATTGAAGTATACCCCCCAGCTGGATGGACACTACAATAAAGATTGCAGACTGTGTTGTTGCTATAAACTTTATAATTTGATAGATTCACACTAAATGAAAATGGTATAATTATATTATTATATTGTTTGAAAAAAATGAATATAAATGCTCGATGGCAAAGACAACCTTTGTTTTCTATGACGAAGACATGTTTTTACATTGTCTCCCACAAAGCGACTCTAAAAAAAGAAGTAAAGACACTGTTTCTTTCCTTCGCCAAATTGTCAATGTCGCACGTTTTTAGAAAGTCTTTGTTTTTGTACTTGCCACTCACATTTTCACATATATCACTTCTCATGAAAATTGCTTTCCCTCTGACCGATGGCCTCCACAATTCTTTTTACGTTTCTTTTCCAGATACCGGTATGTTTTTGATACGAATTATATTTATTATCTGATTTACAAGTTCACCTTCTACACTTTCATCACTGGCTTATAATTGTTTTAATGCACAGGCAGCACAAGATGTACAAATGTACAAACGACTTCTTGTAAGGTTCCCATTGTACACACGACTTCTTGTAAGGTTCCCATTTTCATTTAAGTAATTTACAATACTCAAAACTCGACTTTAAGAAATTGATATATGATTTTTTTTCTACTTTCAACACAGAAAAAAAGCTTGATGAAGCTATTTGAAATAGCTGATCAACATTAATTATATAGCTACTTTAAGATATACAGCTTAAAAAAGATATTGTGCTGGACCTTTTAAAGGCTACAGCAAGTGTTTCCTTCTTCTCAGGTGTAATATTCTGAATAACTACAGTAGCAAAACAATCAAGAGGATTTTAAACGTTTGAGATAATGAAATGAGATTTTAACTTGAGATTGAGTTAAATGCAAGACTTGACGTTTTTGTAAGTATGAATAATTCTAATGTTCACAGCATAAATTCCTTTATTTACAAAATTAAAGCTGACCATGACTCTTGAACATATGAAGATACAATCAGACAGGTGTATAAGCCCTTCGATTTTGTTTTACCCGATTGCTCACTTAAGGTTTGTCGCCTGAGCCCGCAGTGGGTAGAGCGTCTGCTCTAGAGTCGCGAAGTAAGGATTTGGTATTTACGTCGCGGGTTCGAATTTCACTGTGTGACGTGGAGACCGGTCCTTCGGATGAGACCATACAGTACAAACCGAGGTCCCGTGTCGCAGGTGCTGGCAGGAAAAAGATCTCTTCCATGGTCCTGAGTGCCGAGTATAGGACAAAATTTGTAGCTCTCCACCGGCAAATGGTGGCGTCTCAATTTGAGTAGAAAATTCTCGAAAGGGACGTTAAACAATATACAATCAATCACTTAAGGTTTTGCCAAAATGTCGAGATATCTACAACTCAGATTCAAACATTTCAAAAGGCAAATTCTGTGTCGACAGTCTGTAGTTCATTGACCTGTGTACTTTCTTGCCAACTTCCTGCATACGTCACCCCGTGGGTATCCGGGTAAGAATAGGTCCTCAGTACCCCTTGCTTGTCGTAAAAGGCGACTACATGGGGCGGTCCTTCGGATGAGACCGTATAAACCGAGGCCCCGTGTCTCAGCAGGTGTGGCACGATAAAGATCCCTCCCTGCTCAGAAGCCGTAAGTGCCGAGCATAGGCCTAAATTTGCAGCCCTTCACCGGCAATGGTGAAGTCTCCATATCAGTGAAATATTCTGGAGAGGGACGTTAAACAGTATATAATCAATCAATCCTGCATACGTCCAATTTGTTAAATGTTTCCTGCGAACTAATTGCTGCGAACAGAAGATTGGTATGTATGTTTCTGCAAACATTTTGAGTACCTGCGCATGATTGCTGCAAGCTTGCAGCAATTGCTGTAATGTTCGTCGGAAGATCGCAGCTTACGGCAATCATCTGCGAGCGATTCCTGTGTGCAGTCATAACTGCACGGTTCAAACCAAGTATTCCGACGGTCCAATAGTCCGACGGTCCGATAGTTCGACAGCCCAGGAGTCCGACGACCCGGTAGTCCAACATTTTGACCATTTTAGCTCACCTGAGCCGAAGGCTCAAGTGAGCTTTTCTGATCACATTTTGTCCGTCGTCCGTCCGTCCGTCTGTCTGTCCGTCTGTAAACTTTTCACATTTTCGACTTCTTCTCAAGAACCACTGGGCCAATTTTGACCAAACTTGGTACAAAGCATCCTTGGGTGAAGGGGAATTTAAATTGTTAAAATGAAGGGAGATATCCCCTCGCAAGGGGAGATAATCAAGAAAAAAGAGAAAAATAGGGTTGGGTCATTAAAAAATCTTCTCAAGAACCACTGGGCCAGTAAAGCTGAAACTTATGTGGAAGCATCCTGGGGTAGTGTAGATTCTAAATTGTTCAAATCATGACCCCCGGGGGAAGGGCGGGGCCACAATGGGGAATCAAAGTTTTATATAGAAATATATAGGAAAAATCTTTGAAAATCTTCTTCTCAAGAACCACTGGGCCAGAAAAGCTGAAACTTATGTGGAAGCATCCTGCTGTAGTGTAGATTCTAAATTGTTCAAATCATGACCCCCGGGGGAAGGGCGGGGCCACAATGGGGTATCAAAGTTTTACATAGAAATATATAGGAAATATCTTTGAAAATCTTCTTTTAAAATCTTCTTCTCAAGAACCACTGGGCCAGAAAAGCTGAAACTTATGTGGAAGCATCCTGGTATAATGTAGATTCTAAATTGTTCAAATAATGACCCCCGGGGGAAGGGCGGGGTCACAATGGGGAATCAAAGTTTTATATAGAAATATATAGGAACAATCTTTGAAAATCTTCTTCTCAAGAACCACTGGGCCAGAAAAAGTGAAGCTAATGTACAAGCATTCTGGGGTAGTGTAAATTCTAAATTATAGGAATCATGACCCCCGGGGGAAGGGCGGAGCTATTATAGGGGAATCAAAGTTTTACATAGAAATATATAGGAAAAATCTTTGAAAATCTTCTTCTCAGGAACCACTGGGCCAAAAAAGCTGAAACATATTGCCCATGGAAGGATCATGGGGTAGTGTAGATTTCAAAATGTCTAAATTATGATCAGTGGGGTAGGGTGGGGATGCATTATGTATAACAAGGGGGAAATCTGGTAAAGAACAGAATGGTCAAAGCTTCTCAGGTGAGCGATGTGGCCCATGGGCCTCTTGTTTAAATAAATTTAAAAGTATTCCTAATAGACATTATTTCAAGGAAATTATGAAAAACGCCAAAATCGACCCAAGTAAAAGTGTAACACTTATTGAAAGGGTTGAAACAAAAATTCAACTTTTCATTCCTCCGGATCGAAAGATCGAGCCCACAAGGAGGTGTGTGGGTGCTTTGTCTGTCTTACATCTATTTGTATGTCAACTATACACGTGTAACCTACCAAAAAATACACATGTAGCGTTTTGAACTTTACAGTCGCCGGGGAAGGGAGGGGGGTGTTTCAACAGAAAACTTTAAGAAATTATGCACTCGTAGGGAAACGGATAATATAATTTGCTTTCTAATTTCCATAATAATTATAACTGAATATTTTATATAAAAGTAGTCAAATTAAAAAGATTTTTCTACTTGTTTAAAACGACTTATAAAGATAGGACTTTCCTAGAAGTCAAACAATTAAAACCAATCGCGTTTCAAAGATATAAAAGAGGCAATTCGTCTATAGAAACCTTAGCTCATTAAATTTCAAACCGGCGATTTTTTTTTATTTGAATGTAAATTCCGGTAACATACATCATGTATATCTACAACTTTGTCTGCAGTAATATTCAACAGAGTCCATAATATTAATGAAATTCTGACAGTTGAATGATTGGGGTTCCCCTATAGTTAGGACCTTTTAAAATAAGTGTTCAAAAGTTATGACCTAGGTTAAAGTTCTTAAAAAGGGGACAACTGGACCCGAGAATTTACTTTGCTATATCCGTAATTCGTTATCTCTGTATAACGAATGAATGTATATGGTTGCATGACAAAACAAAAAGCTAATTCAGAGAATTTTTGTCCCCCACTTAGGGAAAAAAGAAGAGCATACGCATTTAGTTGGGGGGGGGGGTGTCCCCCATAATTTGTAGAATTATAAAATGTGTTCATGCATATTGAAGCAAATAAAAATGCCAGTATGGATATAAAGATTTGACTGCTTATTCTTTATTAAGTGTAAAGAAGATTCTTTTTATATAGAATATTTATCACATTGAAGTCATGATTTTATGAGTTTGTAAAAGCTGACGTCGTAACTTTTTTCAGGATAGTTGCGTAATTTTTTTTTCATTCAAAAATACCTGGAATAGGTAAAGGTTGGTTGCTCCACGTGAAATGAATCCAAAGAATCGTCCACCTTGTCATTCTATAAAGTAGAGAACTTGATTATATAAATATATATTCAGACAAAATAGATGGGCGCATTTGGAGAGTGATCTGCAGGAATCATTTGTACGAAACATTTATGGTTTAAGGATATACGATCCTCAGCCAGGAAGGATAACTCATTAATTTATAATTTAATTCAAAAAGTATTAGAATAGGGCTTGAAATTGAAATTTTTTCATGCAATAATTTTCATTTTATGCTTCTACATATGATTCAATGCTCTTTAAAGTTTTAACAAACGTTATTTAAAAAGTTGACATTTGTACCTCATAAAATGAAGTTAAACTTGCATATTTAAAAAAAAATCAGTATTCTTTAAAACTAGCCATTGTTACTAATGTTTATATGCATGATTTGAAATTAGAAGTGATTTACAGTGTTTTCTTTGAAAGGAAACACTTTATACACTATGCATTATGAAACAATGGAAGTAAGAAGGAGAGAGTAAAGTCCAAATAATTGTAAAATTCATGTAATTTTCTTTAAAAGCCTGGATACCTATGATTTTTATTCCTAAAATGTATTTCTTGATCAATTATCAATATAAAAATGTGCAGTAGGTAGTTCAAATCGCATTTCTTGAAAAATAATTCGAGATTTCCTAATTTTCCCTATATAATATGATTAAATTTAAAGATGAATTTTCAAGAAGCACTGTGGGTAAATACATTTTAATTTGAGAATTTAGAGACATCTTTGTAAGTATTTTCAATTACTCAGTTCCTGATTTTCAGAACCTGAGGATCGGATAACCTTAAATGTCCATGATTTGGTTGACTGAACATAACTGGTCATCAGATTTTACGAAGACGTCCATAGTTTTTTTTCATTCAGTTTGAAAGACCTTGTGAAACTGTAACATTTATGTCCGTTTTTCTTAGGGGGTACTATAACATAGTAATGTTTCACAAAAAATAAACTAAAATATTTAATGCATAGATGCATGATACGTGTACACGTACATTATAAAATAGAAGATTAGAGTTGATTAATTCGCTCGAGAACCAAATTGAACAAAAATTTGTCTAATTCAATATTTTAATACATCAGTACATAAAACGAAAATGACAAAATAAATGGTTGTTTGCACGGAAAAAAAAAATAACGCCCCATTCCAGGCTCGAACCAAAAAATTTTCGCGTCGATTGCACTGAACAGGCAGCTTTTTTTTTATCTTTTATTTACTGAACAGGCAGCTCATCTTACTGAGCTATCACTGCTACACATATACGGATGATTTTAAAAGGACAAAGAAGCACCACATTCACACATTTAGATTTTTTGGGGAAAAGTTCATTTTTCGTGGTCTCTGGGTCTTCTCTCCATTTTTTAAAAAAGTGTATTCGTTTCTTTGAATTAAAATACACACAACTAACGTTTCAAAATTATGGAGAGAAGACCCAGAGATAGAAAAATTTTAGAAAAAAGTGTTTAAAAATGTACCATTTTGTACCAAATGTCTGATCTGGCCAATTTTCAAGTTATTTTTCAGCAAATCAAAGCTCAATATCGGGAAAATATTTTCCTTTCTTGTTGCACAGGAACCCGATAAATTAAAAAATGTTAAAATTTCATGTGTCATGTCGATAAAATTTTCCCTTTTCAATTACGCCCTGATTCCTGCCGAATGCCAATCAAAAGCGCCTCGTTCTTTTGCTATCTTACAACTACTTTAAACTGTGATTTCAAACTGTTATTAAATAATATGGCAAACCAAAGTAAGTGTATGTAACGTATTAATGTACCCTATATCGAGACTCCTCCTCCTCCTGTATGTTCCTGCCAAGGTACCTGTTAAGAATAAAAATATGCATGGTTCAGTATTCAAAATCCAATTCTAACTATTTATCTGATTATTTTATTCAATTTTATTTAATGGATACGACTTTGCAAGATTTTAAAAGCTCATACCGTGCATATTTCACAGATGGAACTTGCAGGATTTCCCTTTCCTTTGGTTGCTGTTGAGTCTATTTTGAGCCCACTTTGGTAAGCCTGCAATGCAGGAAAACTTTTAATAGTTATTTATTGACAAAGAATGTGTTCTCTTATTCTTTTTTTTAACAGGCTGCTTCTAGTGTATTTAGTAACTTATTTTTAAAAATTCATTTTATTGATTTTTTTTTCATTGTGATGATTTATAACAAAATAAAAAATATTGAACAGAAACACATAACTGTAAATGATTTAATACATGTAAATATACTTAAAAATAAATCTAGTCTACTTCTGTGTTCATCAAAACGTCAGATGGGATACGTAATAATCATTACTCACAAACACATCCTCTTGCTGGCTATTCACATTCTGGTTCTTCAAAAATAAGAGAGAACATTAATAGAAAAATGCTTGAAAGGATTTCAGTTTTATGCACATCTGAGGCCATCTGATTGTACAATGTCTTTTCATATGATAATGTTTTCTATTTTTAACAAATAAATTAATTTATCTTTATATTGTGGCATATTTCACATACCTCTTCACTTTGTGTCAAGGCTTTTTTCAGCTTGCGGTTTTTCCAACATCAGAGCTTGCTTCTCTTTGATGAGTCGAATGTT
This sequence comes from Saccostrea cuccullata, assembly GCF_032062105.1. Taxonomy (NCBI): domain Eukaryota; kingdom Metazoa; phylum Mollusca; class Bivalvia; order Ostreida; family Ostreidae; genus Saccostrea; species Saccostrea cuccullata. Next base: position 34,984 of record NW_026927241.1, on the reverse strand, counting down.
GTTCCTTCTCAGCTCTGTTGCGGTGGTACTGTGGCCCTTAAAAAAAGAATAATTCATAGAATATCGTTTCATCTTCCAGTTATCAAATATTTATAAAATAAAATTATTTTAATGGATGCAGCTGTGTATTTTACATTTTGATCAGAGAATGTTTTTTAAATAAACAAAGTTACCCTATTCGCTTTCCTGTCCTTCCTGACTGCAGGCAAATCATTCTCGTCCTGAAGCTTCTGCTTAAAGTAGAAGATACAATTATTTACTAACATCTTGAAGTTGATTGATTCTTAGTTAAAATTCAAAACACAAGATCTTGATTCTTGACCACAAAATTATCAGTTGAATATTATTATTAATATCATAAGTATTGTTGGCACTTTGTTTATAACGAACCCAAGATCACCTATTCATTTTATTATTCGTTATGTTAATGGTTCAGAAAAAAAATATCCAAACTGAATACGAAATAGTTTAGGAAGCAATTCATTGAAGAATTTTGAAACTTTTACCTTCGCATTTTTCAAGTCCCCAATGAACTCCTTCTTCGAGATTTTCTTGGACAAGAAGGCACTAAGGAGTTTGTAAATGGTGACCTCCTCTCACAGTCCTGGGAGCTGGGCAAAGAACATTCGGTTGATTTTGTTCGTTTGTTGCTTCAGCCCCCATTTTCCATATACATATTTCATGATCGCCACGGACACGGCATTACACCTCGGGCTGAGGAAGGCAACATTTATCTGTTTCTTAAAGGAATCCAAATTGACCCTGTGTTTTAACCAAAACAGGCCGGGACCTTCACATCAGCATATATCAAGTAGTAAACGGAGGGATCATACGAGAGCAAAATGTTACAAAGACAACGAGAAGCTTAGGGAGGAGCTTCTAAAAGGAAAAAGACGTCAAAGTATTTGAAAAGATGGCTCCGAGAGAAAGAAAAACACAAAGAAAAAGGTTGAGACACCAAGGACTAAAACAAAACGCCTTTTAAGGGGACTTCAATTAGAATGAAAACAAGCGAAGGTAAAAAACGAACGCAAAATGTTGAGGGAACTTTGTCTTTACATTTTGCGATCAAACAAGCACTTAAACAAAAATACAAAGTATCAACAAAGAACTAGGTTAACTTTTGCCTTATTTGGCCCTGTGAATTTCTGAAAAACTGAAACTGCATAGTTTTAGTTAACAATGCATTGAATATCACTTAAATCTTTGATGACTGCGTTATCTATCAAAAATGACGTAATTTTCCAACTAGTCAAGGCATTATGACGTCACGAAATGCGTCAATTTCCACATATTTTGAAAAAGTCTACAAAAACGGCCAATTTTTAAAGCTATTTAAACAATAAAATGCTTTCTTTGGTTGTTAGTACGGGAATGAATGTCGCAGCTGTTGCAGAAAAAAATACATAACCCGCGTAAACGGGTTATGTAATTTTTTTCTGCAATAGCATTATTCAACAATATTCAACAAATAAATTATAGAACTGTTTCTGGGGATTAAAAGTCTTTTTTTTTTTTTGAGATCAGAGTGTGCGCTGATATTATTTTTCTTCACTGAAAGTACTCAAATTTCCACGTTTACTTTAAAATTCAAGAACATTGCAATTTCATTAAGCCAATTCTCCAATACCTGGACTTTTAGGAGAAATTTTTAATAGGAAATGAAAGTCTATTTTTAGCTCTTCTGTTAGGCCCCCATTGGGGTCCAGGGGCAACGCCCCGGTAGGGGGTCCAGGGGGGCGAAGCCTCCCGTGAAAAATTGATATTTCATGCTATTTTGTGATGAATTTCAAGTAAATTTGATGGGTCTTTGAGGGTTTTTAAATGCCATTTCTGACACAACCAGTTTCAGTTTTTTTTAAAATAAAATGAATAATATTATAAATATTAAAGAAAGTTTTTTTCTTTAAATTTCATCTCAGTACTGAAAAATGTCATATTGGAGAATTGTTTTAGACATGAGTTCATACAATAGAGTATTAAAAAAATTGATAAACAGAATACCTAAGTTAATTCCTCGCCCCTTTGATTTTATTGATTTAGTTCTCGAAAGTTGTTGAAGAGCTAAACTATAAAGGATGCAAACTTACATGCACATTTCTCTACTGATTAGACCTGGGGCAGTTGTAGATTAAATTTGGTTCAAATGGTAGGGACTGGTTTTGTATGCAAAGAACTCGGAGCAAAAAACTTAAATGAGAAACTTTTTATTTGTTTGGAAAACATTTTAGTCCCATCTGATCAAATTCCAACCACGGGTGCAAAGTTAGCCACTTTGACTGGAAATGACGAACATCGTTGCCGTTGACATCAGGAGTCAACGTCTTGGACTGTTCTTCTTAATCAGAGACCTCTGCCGAGTCTGGGAATGAAAAAGTTTCGTCGTTTTATTTGTAAAACAAACGAAAGATTTCCTTGTTTTGGGTTGGCCCAATACCAATCTTCGCTTTGGAGGCATTTCGGGCAAGTGTCTGGATACCCAATGAGTAACTTGTACTTGTTTTGTTTCGAAATAAATAATCAAAGTTTTAAGAAATATTAGAACATATTACATAGTGGAGTATTACTTTCAAATGTTAATTATTTAAATCATTACATATAATTTTAATAAATATAATTGACTCAGTATTCGGTAAAAAAAATTCTAGTAGCGTAATCTAAACGAAGGAAATATTCCATGTACAATTCCGATTTTAGTCTTGATCAATCAGACGCTTTGCTGGTGTAAAGAACATACGCGGCTACAAAGAGTCTGATTGAACGAGTAACAGTGTGCTCAGATACGTCATGAATACAATCGGTCAGCTTGAAAACGGTCCTAAAATGCACCAATATAAGAGTTTCGACCCACAATTTTGCATCTTATAGCGCCATATCTGTAAGACATGCGCCAGACTGACCCCTTTCTAATTTTTTAGTGCGCCATTTACACATATTGAGCTCCAATGGCGCAAAGGCGCAGCCCAAAGGGATCCCTGCAGTGAGTATAAGGACTAGGATCATCAAATCTTGTACGTTGATGCATCTTAGAACTTCACATCATGTTAACTCAAAAGTGGGTCACGGTGACCTACTTTTTAAATTTTGCGGGCATTTGTTTTCAAATTGATTTGAAGGCATATTTTGGACACTGTAAGGCCTATAATCATCAAACTTTGTCAGTTGATGCATCTTGGGTCCTTAAACAATGTCAACTTAAAAGTAGGTCACCGTGACCTACTTTTTGAAATTATGACTAATCCTTTCTAAAACAATTAATCCCATTATTTCAGACACTTAGAGGTGTAGAATCATCAAATCTTGTAAGTTGATGTATTTTGGGACCTTAAAACATATTTATGAAAAGGTAGGCCACTGTGACCTACTTTTTGAATTTTGCGGGCATTTGTTTTCAAATTGTTTAAAAGGCATATTTTGATTACCTTCAGACCTACGATCATCAAACTTTGTCAGTAATTGCATCTTGGGACTTCGAAAAACGCGACCAAAATGTAGGTCACGATGACCTACTTTCGACATTTTATGGCTATATTTAAGTATCTCAGGTACTTGTAGGCTTAGAATCATCAAACTTTGTCAGTTGATGTACATGTATCTTGGATTTTCGAAATCGTCTACTAAAAAGTAGGTCATCGTGATCTCCTTTTTACATTTTATGGCTATATTTAAATATCTAGAGTACTTATTGGCTTAGAAAAATCAAACTTTGTCAGTTGATGCATTTTTGGTTTTCCAAGAATGTAGACAAAAAAGTAGGTCAAGATGACCTACTTTTGACATATTATGGTAATATTTAAGTATCTCAGGTACTTATTGGCTTAGAATCATGAAATTCTGCCAGTTGATGCATCATTGGTTTTCGGGGAACGCAAACCAAAAATTACATCACCTTGACCTACTTGTGCCTATATGGCTATATTTTCGTATCTCAAGTACTGATTGACCTAGAATTGTTAAACTTTGTCAAGTTGAGGCATCTGGTTTTCGGAGAATGTCAACCAAAAAGTAGGTCATGGTGACCTACTTTTGAATATCTCAGATACTTATTGGCTTAGAATCATCAAACTTTGTCAGTTGATGCATCTTGGGATATGTGAAAAAGACAACAAAAAACCAGTACAATGTACCTGTGACATTTTATGGCTATATTTAAGTATGTTGAGTACGTATTGGCTTAGAATTGTCAAACTTTGACAGTTTATGCACCTTGGGTTTAGAGGAATGTTGACCAATAAGTAGCTCACTGTGACCCACTTTTGAATATCTCGAAGTACTTACTGGCTTATAATCATCAATCTTTGTCAATTAATGCAGCTTGTGTCCTCAGAAAATTTCAATCAAAAAGTAGGTCACCATGACTTACTTACAGTATTTTATAGTTACATTTAAATATCTTCAGTACTAACAGCTGGCTAAGAACCATCAAACTTTGTTAGTTGATGCATCTTGGGTCTTAAGATAGATTGTACCATTTACCAGAAGAGCGATTCAAGGCCCATGGGCCTCTTGTATTTTAATGCTTCAATTTGAAAATCAAGAGTTATCAATCAATTTGTATATTTACAGGGCCATTTCATGCATAAAGTGAACCGAGCTCTCTAAGCAATCTTTATCTGAAATGGCAACTGCGTCTGTCCTGAGAAAATATGGAATTATGGGAAAAAATGCATTGGAATGCAAAATGCTGCAACAAAATACCGACAGAATCTTTTGACCAAAAGAAAAAGACTTGATAAAGAGATGCATGTACACAGTTTCTTTGAAAGAGATGACAACAGCCGAATGACACCACCTGGGATAAAGCAGACAATTACTGTCCGCAAGATGAAGAAACAAAAGCGCTTGTTGACTGCAAGTCAGGAATAATGTAGCAGATATGTCGCCGAAACAAAAGAAAAAATTAGCTTCAGTTCATTCTGTAGACAAAGACCCTTCTGGGTCATTGCCCCTAAGAATTCAGACAGAGACACGTAAAATACATGAAAACACAGCTTATGGCAGCACCTTACTGAAAAGAATCATATTAAGTACATGCAATTTGCATCTATTGGTAGAAAGAGTTTCATGTGATACTGAAAACATGATGTGGATGTATAGCAAATGTCCAAAATGCAGTGAGAGATGGTATAAAGGTAACCTGGAAATAGCGGATTACAAAAGTAGAGGAAAACCTGGTGAGAGGAGAAAAGAAACCTGTTGTAATAACTGATAAGGAAGAAATAGTGGGCATATTAGGAGACCTTACAGAAGGATTCATTGACCAAATGATTAGATATATACTAATCAAAATTTCTAAGTCCCCAGGCAAGTTTTCGCTTTACTCCGCTTTTATATTGAAATATTTTAACAGTATAATTTAATAAGTATACAGGATAAACAAGTAGCAAAACAATTTTTTTCACTTTATTTAATTTATTGAAGTGTTTTAACACAAAGTGCAGAAAAGTTAAGGCACCCTAGAATTTAAACTTCGCAACGTTTAATACTGCATTATCCTCCATTCAAAAGAATTCACAGCAAGACAAATGCTCCTCAAAGAGTTCACACTATTTAAGAAAAAAATCTTTTATTGAATGATTTTCCATGTATTGACTAGGTCGACCTCTAGTTCTGCTAGATTCTGCTGCTGGAAAAGCTGTCTCACACTCCGGTCTATCTTCTTCCAGACATGCTTATAGGGACTGAGATGTGAATGACAAGGGGCTTACCTGTCTGTGGCTTGCTGACAATAGTTACATAACGCCTCCTTACATTTATTCCCCACTCCTCCAGTTTGACATTGAGGGGGGGGGGCACTTCCGGTTTCATTGATTTTTACGGATAAACTCTAGGAGGTTTTTTTGGTGGTTGTTAAAAATCTAGTGATTTCTTAATGATTGTTAGGAATTTAGGCATGCTGCGTAGGTCTTTCGAGTGGTAATTATAAAGGTTTGAAGTAAAATTAAGACATACAGCGAAAGGAAACAAAACTCTCGTTAAAGCTGACATGAACTCTTAAAAATGCATCAGTTTCATCTTTGTACGACTTACTACATTCCTGTACGCCCCTGTCCGACATATTTGTTCAATTCCGCCATATTTAATCGAAGATTTTTGGCCACCTGTACCTGCTATATATAGCCTTGACGAATTGTTTCACTTGAGTGATTTTCTAATCTGGCTGTCGACATGTACACATCTCCGATAGCATAGTTTTTAAAAGTCCATAAACGACCAATACATGTTTGAAAAGTAAAAATTCAACAAAAAATAGAACTATAAAGAATTAAATTATTTTTAAATGCATTTGCTGCAATATAAAAACTACACTAACACGGAATACATTTATGTACAGCAAAAATCCATGCAGGTCGAGAAAACGCGTCAAACGCAGTGATAAAACATTTACCTGAATGCTGCTATCGTTACAGGGATGTGCACATGTCGAAAGAATTATCCTATTTTACTTTTATTGAAAAATGCATCTCAGAAGTCATGTAATCCATTGCTAACTCAAAAGTAAAAGATGCTTGGACACACGTGGCCCATGCCGATCATTTTATTTGGTCAGGGAAAATATCAAAGGTTGAAAGCTTATTGGGGTTGATTGAATTTTTTTTCAAAAATAAACATTACTCTTGTTTGTAAATGTAGTAAATAAAAATTATGATTATACATGGTTTAACTTCATTAAATTTATAATAAAGCATGCATGATTACGAATCATTTGCACCTTTTGAAGATATTTTCCTGTGATAGGAGGGGGGGGGGGGGGGGGGTAATAAAACATGCATATTAACACTCTCATAAAAATATGGCAAAAATCTATATGTAAAAGTGCGGAAATTCCCGAAAAAACAAAGAATTCGGAATTTTCTGGTGATGTGCAAATCTACACACACATTGTCTCCTATAAATATCTGCAAAGTTCGACAAATATGAAGTTATTTATAATTTTATGCACAATGAAAGAAAAAAAGTGAGCAAGTTCACATACCCCACGCTCCCCCAAAAGTCGAAGTGCTGAAATTCCCAGAAAAAAAATAAAGGAATCGTAATTTCCATTACATGTCATATGCTCATCTATACACATCTGCAAAGTTTGACGAAATTGTGTGCAGCAGTTTATGAGGAATTGCGCTGACAAATTGCTCATCTCTACATTCAAGATATGGCCAAAATCTAAATGTAAAAGTGCGGAAATTCCCGAAAAAACAAAGAATTCGGAATTTTCTGGTGATGTGCAAATCTACACACACATTGTATCCTATAAATATCTGCAAAGTTCGACAAAACTCAGTGCAGTGGTTTATGAGAAGTTGCGCTAACCAAAAAAGAAATGAAAATAAAGACTGACTGACGGGTCAAAAACATTATACCTCACGCAACTTATTTCGAGGGGTATAATAAATGAGTTTGATTCTGTGGTGCAATGATAATGAAAATAAAATTTAATGTGAATTAAATTTCTAGACATAAATAATTAATGATTATTAGAAAAAGCATATAGGAAGAGAGAGCAAACTCCCCATGAGAATTCCACATTCTACCTACAATTACATGTAGCTTTTTACAAGTTCTCTTTTTTTTGTCTGTTGTCCAGGTCCAGGTTCGACACGTACGTTTGAGAAGGTATTTGAGAAAGTTCCCAATCCTGTGATGTATATTTCACGTGTATTGTATCCCCCGCTTGAAACGTGGGAGGGTATATAGTAACCGTTATGTCCGCCGTTTGAATCATACGCGTTGGGGTACCAATCTCTTATCCGCAAATCATCTTGTACCACTTGATGAATTTTAATGAAACTTTCACAGAATCTTAGGTTTATTACATATATATTACCATTGTGCAAATCTTATTTTACTTTTCAGGGGTGTAGCAACGGGGGGGGGGGGGGGGGCCCCCAAATTTTTTCCGCGACCTAAATTATACTAAAGGAAATGTTAATTGAAGGTGTGGTTTTGTTTTTGCTTGTCAACTTTTCAGGTAATGAAAAATAATTCTCTGCCTGGCCAACACTTTAAAGTGCGGTGCTACGTGCCTGCTTTTTGATTTGACACATATTTTGGGTTTAGCGACAACAGCAAAATATGGACTTTGCCATTATAATCATATGGGAGGTGGGGTATTATTTAGTGAGCTCATTGCTCACAATACCTCTAGTTTCTATTTCAATTTGGGCGTGGGGTTTAATTTCTTGTCCAAATTAAAATTATTATTCAATTTATGAAGTTTTGACATCCCGCCTGAGAAAAATCCATGATCAGTTCTAAGGCTTAATAATGGTACAGCACAAAGTGCGTAGGATCTTAAACCTATTATTGCCCTAACGGATAGGAGAGGGAAAGAGAGAGAGAGGGAGAGAGAGATTTCAATATACAAAAGAGGTAATAAAAATTATCCGTATTTAACCAGTGTCAAGTATCCCTACCCTAGCTCTTAAAATTATCTCTCAAATACTTCTAAAGAAATTATGTTTATACAAAAAATGGCTAGACTATCAAGCAGGAATACTGAAATCTTGAAAGACTCTCTGTAACAACATAATACAGTTACATTCCTCAAAATGCACATACTTTGTAGTCGGAGTGACCCATTTAAAAAAAATCTCAAAATTGAATTCGGCAGAAATGTCTGTCTTCCAAGAATATTTTAATAACGGTCATGTCAATTATTTTTGCATCCCCCCCGCGCCTAAAAAAAAATCAAATGCCTAAAATTGAATCTGAACAGGGGATGGCCTTTCTCCGTGTGTGTTTGTGTGTGTGTTAAAGAACGTATAGATGTACACATAAAAATTACTTGGTTTAGATTGGAGATTAGTACTAAAACAATCAGTTATAATTGACAAATAAATTTTGCGATGCAAACCAAGTGCAGACTATATACATGACTTTGTATAGAATGTATATTAGAACTACATGTAGATAGACAATTCACAATTATAGCTTATGAACAGCAGTTATGATACTTTAAACCCCCCCCCCTTTTCAGCCGCACAAATACCAAATAACTTCTCTTTCCACTTGTGATATTTTCCCTGACCAAAATGTGATCAGCACGGACTAAGTGTATCGACTGTACGGAGTAATGACGGTGTGTTTACTATTGAGCTTTTATGGAGTTTATTTCTTTTTGTGATGCATATTTCAATAAATGGAATTCAGGGTGTATACCACTTGACTTGTGCACATTTTCGAACCGATGCAGTAACCTTATTTCCAGGTATGGGTACGTTTACAGCGTTCGAGGCGTTTTCTCGATATGTATCAATCTTTAGGACCTGCAAATCAAAGACGTAGGTTGTTTTGTTCCATTCAAATGATATAATTTCAAAATATGTTTGCAGATTTTACTGCTTTTTATTTCAAGTTTATTCTGCATAAATTTGCGCACTGTAAAATACGTACTCATGCATCTAAATTTCTCTTCCAAACTTGCACTTTTTTTTTCCTTTTGATTCAAATCAATAATTATTCAAAATTTGATTATTGTGTTGTTTGTTGTGGTTTTGAAATGTCTTGATCACCTAATGTGTTCTCATGTTCTTTACCATCGGAGATGTGCACAAGTCGATACCCAAGCCAAAAAATCATTCAAGTGTAACGACCGCATTGGGGTATATATCGTTACAATGAGACAATGTATCTGAAAGAATATGGTGGAATACGGCTATAGTTGGTATGAAACAAGTCGTACATAGATGAAAATGTTGGGTTTCTAAGAATTCATGTCAGCTTTAACTACGACCAGCTTGGGCCATTTGAACTTCACTTGCACATTGTTGTGTGGACATACACCGCATTTTATTAAAGCTTTTTTCTGTTTTTTGTTATCAATTAACGATAAAGAATACATGGAAGTGAAAAAATATATAAAATACACCCTAAAAACATATGAAACTCGAACGTCATGCTTTTTAACAAAAACGGTCACGGTTGAGTAATTACACATTCATATTACAAATTTTTTGTCCTTAACATGTAAACATTGAAAATTAAAGGCACATTTGTAAGCAGCAAGTAAATTGATATAACGACGCCATAGAAGCAAAAGGTCGTAGGTCTGTGCATCATTTGATTTCAAATAAGAAAGAAAAATGGAAAAAACTGTTTCATTCGTGGAAAAAATAAAAGTGTTCTTTAAAACTTTTCAGTATTGTGCAGAATAGCTAAATATCTCTAAAAAGTGCTGAAAAAGTTTAAAAATGTGTTTTAAACCATTACTTTTATTAATTTTTTACACATATGACCTTTTGCCTTTGAAATATACAATTATTTTTACAGGAATTAAGATGGCAACTTCCACATACTACCTTTCTGCATATTAGTAATAAGAACACTACCATTAATTTGATTTAAGTGAATTATGTTTATATAGTTACGTGTTTTTATTATGATGTTTATCATGTTACTCAACTAAACAGAATGATAAAGATTGATATGTGTTTTCATGTATTTGCTACTAAATCAAAAAAAAAGTTCTTTAAAATTAATTTATCGAAACAACCTTCTTAGTACAGGAACCTATTTTATAAACTACTCAGTAAATAGTTTAAAACAATGAAAATAAAAAGAAATAATAATGTCAAAAACAATTTGAGTCATTGTACATAATCACTTCATTAGAAACATTACAAATATGTAGTTTTAGCTTTTAAATATTGTTACATAACTTGCGAAGCTGACCGTTGGCATGGTTAGTCTACAAATCGAAGCATCAACATTTAAACAGATAATGAGCACGAAATTTGCTAATCAAGTAGGTTTATATTTAAGCAATAACATTGTGTCAAATAGAATAAAAATAGATTTCTGTACGATTCACAATTTGGAGTGTATTTGAAATACTATTTTGCAAAACAAAACAAAAAGTAAACAAATTGTCTCTTTGTTCTCTCTACTGCCACTGTGTTCTCTTGTTTTCTCTCTACTGCCACTGTGTTCTCTTGTGTTCTCTCTACTGCCACTGTGTTCTCTTGTGTCCTCTCTACTGCCTCAGTTTCTCTCTACTGCACTGTGTTCTCTTGTGTTCTCTCTACTGCCTCTGTTTCTCTCTACTGCCACTGTGTTCTCTTGTGTTCTCTCTACTGCCACTGTGTTCTCTTGTGTTCTCTCTACTGCCTCTGTTTCTCTCTACTGCCACTGTGTTCTCTTGTGTTCTCTCTACTGCCACTGTGTTCTCTTGTGTTCTCTCTTCTGCCTCTGTTTCTCTCTACTGCCACTGTGTTCTCTTGTGTTCTCTCTACTGCCTCTGTTTCTCTCTACTGCCACTGTGTTCTCTTGTGTTCTCTCTACTGTCACTGTGTCTTCTTGTGTCCTCCCTACTGCCACTGTGTCCTCTTGTGTTCTCTCTCTACTGCCTCTGTGTTATCTTGCGTTCTCTTTACTGCCTCTGTGTTCTCTCTACTACTTTTGTGTTATCTTGTGTTCTTACTAATGCCACTGTGTTCTCTCTACTGCCACTGTGTTCTCTTGTGTTCTCTCTACTGCCTCTGTTTCTCTCTACTGCCACTGTGTTCTCTTGTGTTCTCTCTACTGCCACTGTGTTCTCTTGTGTTCTCTCTACTGCCTCTGTTTCTCTCTACTGCCACTGTGTTCTCTTGTGTTCTCTCTACTGCCTCTGTTTCTCTCTACTGCCACTGTGTTCTCTTGTGTTCTCTCTACTGTCACTGTGTCTTCTTGTGTCCTCCCTACTGCCACTGTGTCCTCTTGTGTTCTCTCTCTACTGCCTCTGTGTTATCTTGCGTTCTCTTTACTGCCTCTGTGTTCTCTCTACTACTTTTGTGTTATCTTGTGTTCTTACTAATGCCACTGTGTTCTCTCTACTGCCTCTGTGTTATCTTGCGTTCTCTTTACTGCCTCTGTGTTCTCTCTACTACCTTTGTGTTATCTTGTGTTCTTACTAATGCCACTGTGTTCTCTCTACTGCCACTGTGTTCTCTTGTGTTCTCTCTTTCTCGCTACTGTCTCTATGTTCTCTCTACTGCCACTGTGTTCTCTTGTGTTCTCTCTTTCTCGCTACTGCCTCTGTGTTCTCACTACTGCCTCTGTGTTCTCTCTACAACATCTGTGTTCTCTCTACTGCCTCTGTGTTATCTTGTGTTCTCTCTTTCTCGCTACTGCCTCTGTGTTCTCACTACTGCCTCTGTGTTCTCTCTACTACATCTGTGTTCTCTCTACTACCTATGTGTTCTCTTTACTGCCTCTGTGTTCTCTCTACTACCTATGTGTTCTCTCTACTGCCTCTGTGTTCTCTCTACTACATCTGTGTTCTCTCTACTGCCATTGTGTTCTCTCTTCTACCTATGTGTTCTCTCTACTGCCTCTGTGTTCTCTCTACTACCTATGTGTTCTCTCTACTGCCTCTGTGTTTTCTCTACTACCTATGTGTTCTCTCTACTGCCTCTGTGTTTTCTCTACTACCTATGTGTTCTCTCCACTACCTATGTGTTCTCTTTACTGCCTCTTTGTTCTCTTTACTGCCACTGTGTTCTCTTGTGTTCTCTCTACTGCCTCTGTTTCTCTCTACTGCCCTGTGATCTCTTGTGTTCCTCTACTGGCACTGTGTTTTCTTGTGTTCTCTCTACTGCCCTATGATCTCTCTACTGCACTGTGTTCTTTCCACTGTGGTCTCGTGTGTTCCTCTACTGCCACTGTGTTCTCTCTATTGCCTCTGTTTCTCTCTACTGCCTCTATATATTTTATGTTCTCTGTACTGCCTCTGTGTTCTCTCTACTGTCTTTGTGTTCTCTCTACTGCCACTGTGTTCTCTTGTTTTTTATCTGATACACTGTCGTCTTGTGTATTCTCAAACGTTGATACACCGTTATCTTTTGTTTTTTCTTTGACCTTGGTTTTTTTTGGGGGGGAGGGGGGGGGGGGAGGGACTTTTTAATTACCCGAGTATGTTTTTTTTTCTTCTTTTTAATGTGTGTTTATTTAAAATATGTGATCCTCATCACTGTCATATCAAACTTTTTACGCAATGTGGTCAGTTTCTAAATGTTCTTAAACTGTTTTCTTTCAATATTATATCATATCACAAAGTGCATTAAGTCCCATTCTACCATGTTCTACATGACTGGACCTCATTGATTTTACTTCAATGGATATAAAGGGTTGTAATACTATAGCTCTCTAAGAGTTGTACAGGCAAAGGTATAGTCGTTAAAAAATATCTTCTGCTGAACCTATAATTCTCTTAAAGGCAGAGATTTTTAGCACCGCCTTCAAAAATACCTGGTCTGGGTAGCCCTGTCAATCAAGTGCGTAAGGTTCATCATTGGATGCTGGAACTTGATTGACACTTACTAACTGGTCCCTGTGTATACTCTGTAAACCTTTATTTGGACTCGTGGTGACCTTCTAATTAACTTTTGACCCTTTCATGTTTACTGAACATGGTACACAGAAACTGTATTACTATGGAAGTTAGATTGATAATATAATTATGTATTAAATATCCCTTTAGTCTTTGAAAGGATTATAATATAATGTGCATTAAAAAAACTAACCTTTATTACATAAAACTTTTTTTCCCGAATCAAAAGAAATTTTGAAATTTAATTTTAATATGCTAAATGGTAAAGAGAATTTTTTTCTTTACTTAACAGAAAAAAATGATAAGCAAAAAAGGGGGAAAGTTGTTCAAAGTCCAAAGTAGAAAATCCATTTTGTTTGGGGGGTGGGGGTGAAGCCAACTTTTTTCAATGCCAACTTCTTTTAGTACCAATTTTTCTGAATTGAAATACTACATTTTCCTTATACCAAAACAAGTGCGGGGGGGGGGGGGGGCAACGAGCCTTTCAATGAACATTTACTACAGTATAAGTAATGTTGGAGAAAAAAGTGCCCCCCCCCCCCCCGTTGCTACGAGCCTGAGTTGTCTTTTTTTAAAACAATAACTCAAATTTTGTTCCACTTACTACCTTTCATATAATAAAGCGTTTGCAATAAAATTCATTATTCAAATAAAACCTGTTTGAAACAAAATGCATTATATATTTGTAAGAAGACGTAATTTCTTGTTAATCTTGATATGTGAAGTAAAATCTTAAGTTTTAATTTATATTTTCTCATCAATGTTGCTGCAACCATTCGCATCCTTTCTCTCTTGGATTCTGGAGTAGAATGGCTATCGAGCACAATTTAGATAGATCACTGGTTTCTTGGATGTTTATTTGAGCGAAATACCAATTATATCATCACATTACTGCTTAAAATTTGCTGTAATCATGTACTATTAAAATGGTTTTAAAATTTTTTAAAAGTTTTCAAAGGTCTTAAGTGGTAGTTAAGACCAAGAGTTCTTAAAAGTTTGGTAGTTTCTGTCATTTACATTGTCGTATGTGCCACTTAAAACCTTTTGCTTCTATATGAATTGTAGTTAGGACTTTATACATATTACGATAACTAATTTCTTTTCACATACGACAAAATTGTACTCAGCATACCTTTTAAACTAACGGAGCTACAGTTACGACCTTTTGATATGTGATAGATTTACCCATTAAATTATGGATAACGCTTAAAACGTATTTTGGGTCGTATCTACCAATTACGACCATTTGCTTCTATGGCGTCGATATATGCAGCGATGGTCCTGCTACACATTACAAACAAAAGGCAACTTTTACCTCTTTTCGACACAACTTGCTTTGGTTTCCCCTTTTTTTGTTGGCATCCATCGTCTCCCTGTACTTCTTTTTCACGTTTTTCCATTTGTTTGTAATTTTCTGCTTAGATACCTTAATTCCAGACTAATTCTTTAAGGCTACTTGTATTATGTTTGATACCCCAAACGTTAAAATTATTCAGATGGGAAACATTCAGATGATGTATTTAAGCATTTTGTGGACGCATCACATGAAGATGGGAATCCATATTCAGATGAATCACATTAGACTGAGTTAAAGGGCTGAGAAAAATGTCTATATTTCTTGAATTATAGCAGTTTAAAATCTTTTCACCATCAACAAGTTGAAGTTTATGTATGACATATGTACCGTTGGATCCTAGCTCCAAATTATTATAATTGTTGTCTATCGGACTGGTACATTTGTTTGGGGGAGTTTCCCCTTCACCATCTTAATCATCTTCAAAAATCATTCGGAGTATGTTATTCTTTGTGTCAGCTGGATCTGTAAGAAAAGCATTCAAATTCAGTATTCTTCATGACTATTTCCTCTTGATAATAACGTTTTCCTTTTCAAAAGAAATTGCCAAACTTCTATTGAAATACTAGGTTAATCATCTATAGCTAGTACGTATTTATGTTTATTTACCTTCAAGCGTGTTTACCCTTGATGCTGTTCGCCCTAATTTGTGTTTGCCCGGAGTTCGTTTGCTCTAAAACTTGTTCGCCCATGGTGCATTGGCCATATTTTATATTGAATATATGTCAGTTCATTAGTTATTCTTAATTGTATTGAATTTCACTTTTTTTTTCTAAATTATAATTCAATACTTTCCCACAAACAGTATGGATTAATAATAGTACACATTCATATACTGCATGATAAGAAAAAAATTATAATTGAACAGAAATATTAACAGATTTACAATATCATGGCAAACGGGGTATAGGGTGAAAGGGGTGCGGGGCGAATGAGGATTATGGCAAACAGACTCGTGCGAACAGTGAGATAGGGCAAATGGACCCAGTCAGGCATGTAGCATCGTTTTTGAAAGTGGGCGGGGGGGGGGGGCGCAGCCAGAGAAAATTTCTTTTTAAGCTAACCTGAGCCGAAGGCTCAAGTGAGCTTTTCTGATCACATTTTGTCCGGCGTCCGTCTGTCTGTCTGTAAACTTTTCACATTTTCGACTTCTTTTCAAGAACCGCTGGGCCAATTTCAACCAAACTTGCCACAAAGTATCCTTGGGTGAAGGGGATTCAAGTTTGTTCAAATGAAGAGCCACGCCCTCATTCAAGGGGAGATAATTGGGAATTAATGAAAATTTGGTAGCATCTTTTCAAAATCTTCTTCTCAAGAACCACAGTGCCAGGAAAGATGAAACTTATGGGGAAACATCCTCAGGTAGTGTAGATTCAAGTTTGTTCAAATCATGACCCCCGGGGATAGGGCGGGGCCAAAATGGCCGACCTAAATTTTACATAGAAATATATAGGAAAATTCTTTAAAAATCTTCTTCTCAAGAACAACAAAGCCATAATTGATCATATTTATATGGAAGCATCCTCAGGTAGTGTAAATTCAAGTTTGTTAAAATCATGACCCCCAGGGGTAGGGTGGGGCCAAAATGGCCGACCAAAGTTTTACATAAAAATATATAGGAAATTTCTTTAAAAATCTTCTTCTCAAGAATAGCAAGGCCATAATTGATCATATTTATATGGAAGCATCCTCAGGTAGTGTAGATTCAAGTTTGTTCAAATCATGACCCCCGGGGGTAGGGTGGGGGCAAAATGGCCGACCAAAGTTTTAGATAGAAATATATAGGAAATTTCTTTAAAAATTTTCTCCTCAAGAACAACAAAGCCATGATTGGTAAAATTTATATGGAATCATCCTCAGGTAGTGTAGATTCACGTTTGTTCAAATCATGATCCCCGGGGTAGGGCGGGGCCTAAATGGCCCACCAAAGTTTTACATAGAAATATATAGGAAAATTCTTTAAAAATCTTCTCCTCAAGAATAGCAAAGCCAAAATTGATCATATTTATATGGAAGCATCCTCAGGTAGTGTAGATTCAAGTTTATTCAAATTATGACCCCCAGGGGTAGGGAGGGGCCAAAACGGCCGACCAAAGTTTTACATAGAAATGTATAGAAAAATTCTTTAAAAATCTTCTCAAGAATAGCAAAGCCAGGATTGGTCATGGGACTACTTTTGGATTTAAGCTTTTCAAGTACAAACCAAATCTGCTTTTTCCTAGCCACAGTGATAAGGTGAGCAAAGTGGCCCATGGGCCTCTTGTTTACTTACCTGTAAAATTTAACAAGCAAAAAAAGGAATTTCGTGGTGTTTGTGTGTGTGTTTGGGGAGGGGGGGGGTAGTAGCCAACTTTCACTTCCAATTTTTCCCCATACAATGCTACATTTCCTTGATATCCTTTTACTGGGTTAACAAGTGGGGGGGGGGGGCAAACATCCTTTCAATGAACATTTTCAATAGTAAAGGTAATGTTGGAAAAAGGGGGGGGGGCATGTGTTCATACGTGTTTCTCAGTCTTTACACCAACTGTCGCTCTACACGATCTGTTGAGGGATCCCGATCCCGATGTTTTTCATAATACTTAAATTTCAGTTTGTGTGGTAACTGAATATCATATATTTTCAAAGAATAGAATTATGAGGTCATAAACATGTAAAAATGTTATTTATGAACACCCCGCCACTCAAAAGTTTTAAGAGAAATTAAAGTGTACGGGGTATTCTTTGTAAAGTAGGTCAAAGGTCAAGGTGAAATGAACTGTAACGCTGGTATTTTTCATGTTTTGAGACAAACAGTGCACATGCTAAATAGCATAGAATTACCCCTTAAATGTCAAAAATATGTAGTATATTGGCATTTTTAACTTTTTATAAAGAAGGTCAAAGGACAAAGGTCACGAGGTCGGTAATCGTGGTAATTTACAAATGCCACTGTACCAAGCAATAAATGTACAAAATATCAAGTCGATATCTCTCACAGTTCTTAAAATACAAGGAGTGACAGACAGACAGACGCCGGTAAAGTGATCCCTTAGTGCCGCTCTGCTCCGCAAGCGATACAATATTGTAAATGAATTTTTACTTTAAGTTCTTTTTATATATTCTATTGATTGTATATTGTTTAACGTCCCTCTCGAGAATTTTTCACTCATATGGAGACGCCATCACTTTCCGGTGGATGGCTGCAAATTTTGTCCTATGATCGGCACTCAGGGCTATTGAGCAGGGAGGGATCTTTTTCGTGCCAGCACCTACTGCGACACGGGACCTCGGTTTATACGGTCTCATCCGAAGGACCGGTCTCCATGTCCCACAGTGGGATTCGAACCCGCGACGTAAAAATTGACTTCTTCGCAGACGCTCTATCCACTGCGCCACGCGGGCGACTCATATATTCGAAAGCTAGTCAAATAGTTTTTGCTTCAGTAGTAAAATTCTTTGCTACTTGGAAGTCGTACAGAAAAAAAAACCTATTGTTATTGACCACTAGAGCGGTATCAACCCTGCCTCCGTCTTTGAATCATCTATTGAAGGAGCAGAGTTTCTTGCTGTTAGAATCCTCCTGCACCATATCCAATACATACTAGTAATTAGAGGCACTCTTACATTCCTTCTGAGTTGATTTCTGCCGGCGCCTGTTTTTCTGTCTCTCATTATTTTTTTTATAGTTGATTAAATCTGGTTGAGGTCCACTTCGTTGGTACATGCTTTTTGATGGTGTTGTGACAGATAGTCTAAAAGATGGTTCAAAGTTCATTTATGGGAGTGTTATATGTTGAGTTGTCAAGGAAGTGTGCAAAGTCATGGTCGAGATCTTCTGCCATCTTTGCTATATTGGCTTTCTGTCATAAATAGTCAATCGCGTGGCGCAGCGGTTAGAGCGTGTGCTCTAGAGTCGTGAAGTTAGTAATTGATTCTTACGTCGCGGGTTCGAATCCCACTGCGGGACGTAGAGATCGGTCCTTTGGATGAGACCGTATATACCGAGGTCCCGTGTCCCAATAGGTGCTGACACGAAAAAGACCCCCCCCCCCCCCCCCTGCGCAATAGCCCTGAGTGCCGAATAAAGGACAAATTTTGTAGCCCTCCACCGGAAAGTGGTTGCGTCTCCATGAGTGAAATATTCTCAAGAGGGACGTTAAACAACAGGCAATCAATCCATAAATGGCTGAACCGTTTGACTGTTTTTCATTCGGATTGCACCATGTGTCAATTATAAAATGACGATGCCATGGTACATAATACAGTCTATAATACACCGACACCATTTACAAAATCAGGAAAATCGTGTATGTGAATGTACTTATTTTCATTTTTTTTTTACATGAACAAGTATATCAATTTGAGTATTAAAGTTGTGTGCCAACCCCTCCAGATACAGCCGAAAGGAAGTTTTTGTCCTTTCTACGGAATCTCGAACTACATTTAAAATTCTAGAGTTTAGAATCTAGTATAGATTTGAATCTATTTTTTCATTAAATCACAAACTACATCTAATATTGCCGACCTTTTTGACCATATCTGTCGGAGCTTGTTCAGATTTATTTAAGAGAAGCGATGAACTTGTAAATATCCGGATGCGCTACACCAACAATATTGGCAAATCGTCTGTGCCAACCTTTTGAGAAGTTACACATTTCCGCCGTGTTATAGTAAATTTACCTCAACAGCAGAAGAGACTGGTGCATGATGATGCGCCCTGGTTTCTCCAACTCTGTCTTCGTCAAGGACTGATCTTCCTTACATAATAATGAAACATGACACACACAGTATGGTTTTAATATTTCGTTTTCTATCAGGTTTATATTTGTACCGTGTCAGGATCACTTAGGCCCGGGCTTGGTATGTGCCTGTTCGCCTCCAATCCATATGTCTCGTGGCAAGGTTCCTGACAGCTAAACACAACTCCTCTAAGAATGCTACTTTGCTTACCTTTCAGGTAATCGCAGCAGATCTAAATTCTGTGGTAGTGTCTGTATCAACATGGCTCCCAGCAATGTTGGAATTGGGGATGGCTGCTACGCCTTCATGTGGGTCGCCTAGCCGATAAAGGAACTGATAGTTCTCTGGGAGGACTTCCTTTTCAAAGGAAATATTTTCACTTATGTAACCAGGTTTCAGTGACAATGATAATGTCGGAGTCAATTTCCGACTGGTAGTTCCATAGGGGCTCTCCTTTGGCTTTGATGCTTTGGAATTTGACGATTATAACACTTAACTTTCTTTTGACAAACTCTTGTTTGAAGCTTGTTGTGACGACGCGTGCTGGGGTGGTCCTACTTCGTCAGGGTCAAAGTTATTAAACACCACGGAAATGTGACTAGTGTAATGGCATGACAAAGCTTTTTCCATGCTGGACAAATCAATATCCTCAAAGAGGCTGGTGTTGAAATTCGGAAGCCCACACTGACAATAGAACCAGAGTACGTCGGTCTTACTATTATAATAAGCTTCTCAAACACAGGTGTTCATATTTAAGCATTCCCTGTGAAGCCGTAATTCAGTTATGACATGCTTTAGAATTTACCTCTTTTGACCATTTACACGCTTTGAAACATATATGGAATGAAAATTTTGTTTGTGAGGGTGTCCCGGATTTGGGTGTCAGTTATTTGCATTTAATATGACGAGGGCAAAGGATAAAGAAGGGCTGGCCTTTCAAAACACTTGTTAAGCGCCATTTTGAATTGATGTTCTTCTACAATACTTGCTGGGCATGGGAATATGTTCGCACATCTAAAAAAAATGACTGATTTTACATTTTCATAAATTTGTTCATAATGTTGAGATATAGTAGTTCGGGCTGATATAAAAGCTATGTTTACAATTATTACTGTTACCCTTATTGTTTCCATTGATGTGTTCATTTCCGAAGTGAAAGTGGTTTTATATCTTCCAGTCGTAGATTATACAAATAATATAATGAGACTGGAGCACCAAGAATTAATCAACTACTATTATCCCCGGTGGAAAAAAAGCTGCTGCTACTGCTGAAAGCTTTTCAATTAGCGTTGGAGAGGTTCTTTCAGCTGTGGAAAAGTAAAAGAAGAAGGAATTTTTGTTTAAAAATTGCTGGGAATGCTTTAACAGAACAAACTATATTTGATAATATTCCGGCATATAATGAACAGTCAGAGCACTAAAAAAGGATTGTTATACCTCTCCCTACCAAGGCATCTTCAACAAGCAACCAAAAATACGTCACGATAACCTGCTGATGGATTTTTATAATAATACATCGATGCATTTGGATACAAATTGGGTGGGGTTCGATATGATGGATCGATACATAACAATAACTCGATTTTTAATGCTTTCTTGAAGAATATAATGCACATGTTTTGTTTCGAAATTGTAGTATTAACGATAACAACAACGATCTCACTAAGAACCAAAAGAAAAGTTCGCTCTTACTGCGCTAAGCAGGCGACATTCCGCTACTTAAGAAATTTATATGTGTTCCGAATGTGTGTCTCATTTTCTTCGTCAGTGTAATCTCACTTTAATAACATATGATACAAACTTAACAAAAATCTTGAAGATTGCAAATAAGTACTAATCTAGTCCGATTTATTCGCGGATGCAGATTCTGAAAAAAATACGCCGAGTAAAATTGGCGTCAAGAAGATTAAAGAAAAAGGTGATAAGAGATGGCGGATACCCGAATTTCCCCCCAAATTTACTGCCGTTCAAGCGAAAAAAGTATGCCAAAATAACCAAATATACATCAATTATATATTTTTGAAATTACTTGAATATCAACGAAAAATTGATAAAAGAAAGCCCATTTCTCCCTAAAACCGAATTTTCTCTGCTTTTATATAATAAGGTATTCTTTATACACTTTTCTTTGTTTCAGATTTTTATTTTGCATAGCTAAACATTGCAGATTACTAGTATTTGCATGGTGCAGTACTTAAAGCATCTTCTCCAGAGTCGCGAAGTACAGAGTTGACATTGCAACTGGTCCATTGCCATGCAGGATTAGACCGAATAAACCGACGTCCCGTGTCTCAGTGGGTACTGGCACGAAAATGATCTGGATCCACTTGACTAAATGTTCCAAGTCTTTTTTTGATAACAAACTTGCCTTGCTTAAACTCATCACGCGGCCATTGGTGACAATCAGCAAGATATACACTACCACATCTGTAATAGTTTAAATGACCATACCGAAATAACCATAGGGGTTTTGCCTTGAATGAATGCAAATATAAATCCACAAACGTCTCTGTCCCAATTTGTAACCAGGAGACCCTTTCTTCAATCTTTAAAAAAAGAAAATCCCTCAACACAGTATTCTGCAGTTGTTCTAAACTACATTTATTGTAGACCCCATGCCTGTCTGTTCATTCATCATATCATTCAATATTCATGACTGTTGAGAAGCAGGATCTTTCTGAGAGCTTGAGTCTTTTTTTATGGGCTCTCATATCGCGACAAAAATGCTTCCTTGCTAGAAAATTTTGAGCAGCAACAGGTCCAAGAATTTAACTTTCCATCCAGAGTTCATACAAACAAGAACCACTCAATGATCTACTACACATTTCATAAAGTTCATAGCAATATGCAAGCCACCCATTCGTGGCCTAAGTCTTACCATATGGTGGAATTTATTTGTTTGTTCATGTTCTCAGCAACTACTCATCACAAATGATTGAAAATTAAGCCATTCTTTGTTGAGGCATGCCATATGGTGGGCTATATTTTTGTTTAAATCCAATGTCATCTTATTGTTTATCTAAACACCTACTTGAAAACTTTAAACTTTTTCCACTTGAAAAAGACGTTAATGGTTATCTTACAACCAAGCTCTATGATAAACGTGAGGACTTGATCTTTTCTATCGTCATCTTCCCTTACCTATGCAGCAATATACCTTCATCACCTGCATATGGAGTTTACATATCTCAGTTGATTCCATACGCAAGAGCATGGTCTACGTATGAACAATTTCTAAAACGAGGTAAATTGTTGACAAACAAGTTGATGAAACAATAATATCAGCAGTCTCGTTTAAATTCTTCATTTCTTAAGTTATATGGTCGTTACAATGATCTTGGCAGTAAATACAATTTATCATTGAGTGAAATGCTGACTGACGTTTTTCATACTTATTGTTAGTCCATTATTTATACACTGAATTAACGACGGATTTTTCCGTTATTTCCCGAACATGAGAATGAGCACACGGCGGGTGTGACCGCTCAGCAAGGGTAAGCTCACTCCTCCATGGCACCTGATCCCACCTCTGATGTTTCGGATGTCCGTGTTTGCTCTGCTATTATTTTGTAATGTTTTATGGACCTTTGATCTTGAATACTGTTCGTTATCTCCATATGTTTCACTGCATCTGTCCGTACCATTCATACCAAATTTCATAGCAGTTTTCTCAGCAACTACTCATTGGAGATGATTGAAATTTTAGCACATACACTGTTGAAGCAAGTCATAAGGTGGGATTCATTTTTGTATAAATCTGAAATCAACTTCCTATGTAACCGTGCATCTGCCCGTTACGCAACTTTTGTATATTAACATGATTAGTGAACATTCACATCAGAACAGGGATATTACTAATGTGCATTGGCTCACAGACTTCTTGTTTTTTACTCCTTCAATATTTTGTTTTTAATACCTTTTAAGGTTAAATCGGTTAATCAATGCAAAATGTAACAAATGAAATTTAATCCTTCACTAGTTAATCGAGGCTTTCCGGGTACTAACAACTCTGGCTGAAGTTTTGGGGTAAATGTGCTTGTTAAATGTACATATATGAACTCACGGCTTTCTTATTGATTGTTTTCAGCAGAGAACACGCGGAAATTCGCCCACGCACCCATTCTCTCAAGAAATTACTGAAATGAGAGTTATTTAATGAATTGTTGGGTTTTTTTTTATCTCGTAATAATTTTAGAAAGTAAGAACTGCAATTTTTTTAAAGAAATACTTTTCAGGTAGAAATCATACTAGGAGACCCAACATTTTTTGCCGCGGCTGCTGATCTCCAATATTTGTCGATGAACCGACCTTTGTCTTGACGGCCGATTCTTAGGGTGAGCAGATATATAGCCAGCCCTCTTTTTCAGAGGTGATGATTCATGGGCTTAAAAGTAGCAAAAGGTTAAGTTTTTCCAGCATAACTGGATTCTTGGAGTGAAAGGAAATAAAGGAATATATTTTAATTATTTTGTTATTGTTTTGGGCTTAACAGATTATTCTTTTCAAACCATTAACAGCATCAGTTTCTTTTATCTTAAATATTTATAAACTACTATTTTGCTACTGAAACGTACATTTTTGGCATTGTTGGGTTATACATTTCTTTGCTTAGTTCTTTTAAAGGTTGATCACTTACAGAAAATTAACCCGATAATTATTAATCAAATTTTTTCTTTACATTATTGGAACTTAATTATCCAACAAGAGGCTCACGGGCCTTATAGGTCACCTGAGTATTATGTAACAACTTTCAAACAATTAAATTTGGTTCGTGTTTTAAACCAGAGGCATATTATTCACAATTCACAATTTTGAAAGAGGCACCGTTGCTTATCATATTTATAAACTTAGCATGCTTACTCTATTTTACTTAATACTTAGAGGTAGATTAGAGTAACAAAGAGAAAATGCACTTCCACTTTATAACCAGTCGTGCACCTCACCCCAAAGGAACCACTGACCCCAGGGCCACATACATGTATTTCAAAATGTTGCAAATTTTATCATAAAAAGGTTGATTAATACTAATGAGCAGATTTCAAAGCATTAATTTATTTTAAGACTATGTAAACCCCCCCCTTGAACACGGGGGGGGGATTAAAAAAAAAACTATTTTGCTAGATGCACCTTTCTTTATCATAAATGTCTATACTTGGATCATTGGCATAGAACCCAGGAGCAAACGAAAAGATTTTCAAAGAATTAATGTATTTTCACAATATAATCAATAGAGCCCCGCCCTAACACGGGTGTTGCTAAAACGCGAAACGGAAAACGGAATAAATTATTTTATTTTTTCCCCACATTACCTTTACTATTGAAAATGTCCACTGAAAGGTTGGTTGCCCCCCCCCCCCCACTTCTTACCACAGTATTGTGATATGAAGGAAATGTAGTACTTTATGCAAAAAAATTGGAAGTAAAAGGAAGTTGGCCTGAAAAAGTTGGCCACTAACCCCCCCCCCCCCCCTCCCTCACGAAATAGGATTTTCGACTTTGGACAATATCCTTTTTTTTTGGCTTGTCAAGTTCTATGGTTGATGCAATAACCTTGTCAGCAAATACAATTTATCATTGATTGAAATGCTGGCTGACGTTTATCATACTACTTGTTAGTCCATTATTTATGCACTGAATTGACGACGGATTTTTCCGTTATTTCCTGAGCAGGACAGGGAGAGAACACGGCTGGTGAGACCGGTCGGCAGGGGATGCTCACTGCTCCGTGGCATCTGAACCCACCTTTGATGTTTTGGAGGTCCTTGCTCTGCTCCTATTTTGTATTATTTTGTGGACATTTGAAATTGAATACTGTTTGTTATCTCCATATCCTTCATTCACATAAATTGTTGACATAGCAGTGACATAGAATTGAATTTGAAGGTCTGTGTTTGTGTGTGTGTGTGTGTGGGGGGGGGGGGGGGGGTTAAACTTATCTGAAAAGAAATTGACACGCGAAAAAAACACAAATGTATGATTCGGGGGGGGGGGGGGGGATCATTTCCTACTCCAATATCTTTCTATACTTTTTTGTACAGTTACTTACTACTTTATTAACAAATTGTGGAGGTTTCAAAAACATTTCTCTAGTGAAAAGGTTTTGTCTAGAAAAAAAAGGGTGGGGGCAAATATTTGATATCTAGACAACCATGTTAAAGAGAATGAAAATGTTTTTTTAAAAATCCTAAGATTACGATAATGACAGACCTTTCCGGCAAGCTGGGATAAACATCTCTAATGTGTAAAGTTTATTTGTTGTTTAAATTTTATACAAAATAGAATAGCTTCCTATATATTAAAATTTTGGACACAATGTAGATATAGCTGGAAAACTGTTCTAAGTTAAAAATGTAGCATCTTTACATTTAATGAAGATATAGTTTGTATGTGGTAATATGTGCGTTTGTAGAGGGGGGAAGGGGGCAAGGTGGAAATGAATGGTGAAATATTTGAGTTTATTTTCCCGCTCTTTGGAAAGGTCTGAAAAGTTGCAAAAGGTCCGCCCTTTCCTTGTCCACTGGCAGCATTGTGCAAGGATCCGAATCAGGTGGTCTAATCTGGAAATGATGATAACCCTTTATCACACAGTTTTCTAATAAAAAAGTTTTTTTTTCACTTTGGACATCCTTACATTGTTATGATAAATTCAAATTAACGTCCACTTCTGAGCTTTCTTTTGGAATCGTCTTCTGAAAAATAAATTTTCAAAAATTACTTTACAACAATTTCAGAAAAAAAAACATACAGCCATATACAGGCAGTTTTATCGATGATTAAGATTTAATAAATATATATAAAGACATAAAAACATATACATGCCAATCTATGTATTTACTAGGTACATTCGGGACAAAGTAAAGGACCCGACTCTGAATCGGGAATGGTGGTTTCACAACATTCAGTGTGAATCCAGTTCCAACACACATCGTACTGGATACAAATATTTCCAGCTCCGATTTTCTGATCCTCTTTCAATGACATATGGCATCCTATACATTGGACATCATCATTTTCTGCAGTCTTGACTTTGCTTGAAATCTTTTACTTTTTACGGCTTTTTGTTTTCTCTGACAATTTCTTCATCATGAAAATGGCTTTAGCTTTTTTTTTCTTTGTTGCAAAATTTCTAATCTTTTCCAAATCTTTTAAAGCCATCAATCGGAGGGATTCAGATGATGTTAAATTGTCTGGCAAAATGCAAAATGTCCTTTAACACTGGAAATATACCAGTACTTGTACTGTTGACTGCAACTTAGGCTAGTAATTCTAGTCCTGATGGTATCTCAGGATGACACTCCTTGTTGGGACTGTTAAGTAGATATGATTTCTTATACAATTTCTGATATGCATCAAAACCTGGTGATTTTTCTTGTATGTCATATCCCTCTTTCATCCGTCTTTCATACTTTTCTCGAACTGGTGTGTTTAACACACTCTGAAAGGCCTCAGATGCAATCTTCATCTTTTCATCTTCTTTAACCTCCTTTGTTGTTAATTGTTTTTCTTGGTTTGCCAATTGTTCATCAGGTATTGCTGTTGTAGGTGATATATCATCAGTCATTGTACTGTCAAATGTTAAACCACTCTTCAGCTGGTCCTCTGAAATGACATTCCAATCTACAGGATAAATTCCAGAGGATTTAAAACTGTTTATAACAGTTAAGAGCCTGTAGAAGAGTAGAAATGCTTCTTTAAGTTTTTCAGCAAAATTCTCTTTTCCAAGTGGTGACCCTGGATTTTCAAGAGTGTGCCTTCTCACTACTTGATGCCATCTTGCCTTAAGTGGGCCAAACACACCCTTGTCAAGAGGTTTCATGACATGGGTTGCATTTCGCAATAGACGATATAACTTTATTCCACATTTTTTAGCATGTTCAAAAGTTGCCATGACTACAAACACTATCAAATAAAAGCACTACAGGTCGTTCACTTCCTGCATAAGTGTTGAAATGCTCTAGGAAATTTCTGAATGTTGCAGAATCCATCCAACCCTTCTTGGGTATGCAATTGCACTGTCTTTTACAGTCCCTGTCAAAGGATTATACCCCTTGGGTTTTGGTTCCGGAAAAATGATAAAAGGTGGCATCATTTGCCCATTAGCTGCACCACAGAACATAACGGTAAACCTTTGTTTGCTGTGTCCATCAGCCAGCGAGATGTGGGACTTGGACTTTCTTGTTAGGGCCTATGATTTTCCCAGCTATGCTGCCTACACTAAAACCAGTCTCATCAGCATTCTACACTCGCCCTGGTTTGTCAATTAGTCCTTTTTCAGTAAGAAAAAAACTTGAATTTAGAATACCAATTATCAGTTTTCTCCTTTGTTAATTTTGCTCTACATGTCTCCAGTGGAGTTTCTTTCTAGTCTTTACTATGTGAGAATTTCTTGACATAAATTTGTAGCACCAGTCATAGCTCGGCCTTTTGTTTTTAAATGGTGTCTTTCTATTTTCTCTTCTGACTACAGTTTCAACAAAATCCAACTAGATGCTGTCATGAGACAGTAATACCCGCACTATGGTGTTTGCCTCTAAATGCACACTTCTTCATATTGGGCTTTACCAAGGAAAAAGTCAATATAATTCAATAATTTACATAATACATGTATTCATCAAATTGAGCATAATATGCTCAGGTGACCATGTAGCTGCAGATCTGGTTTTATATATTTGTCTTTGATCATAACGCTACAGATCCCCATATGCAAAAAAGGTGCAATTTACGAGCAATATTTTTTTTAGCACTTTTGGGCAGAATTTCTCCACTTTCTAGCATTAGTCAATCAACTACCTTTCACTCCCTAATTTTGGACACATTCTCTGGCCAATATGTATATTTTGTCCACCTCCCAGCCATTTATAGTAATCTCTACAGGCAATAAACTCGCTTGATGTGAATTTTCAGCAATCTAACAAATAATTTTAATCGAGTTTATCTCGAGTAGAGACGACTATAAAGGGTTGGGAGATGGATAAAATATACAGATTGATTAAATAATGTGCCTAAAATTAGGAATTGATAGGTAGTAAATTGACCGATGCTGGAAAGTGGAGAAATTCTCCCCAGAAGTGCGCAAAAAATATTGCGCCGTAAATTGCACCTTTTTGCATTACAGGATCTGCAGTCAAATACTAATATATAAAACCATAACGCTACAGATCTGCAGCTAGTGACCATGTGACCCATGGGCCTCCATTTTATAGGTATTTCGTATTCTTAATTCATTACCAGTCGGAAATTAAACTACAGAATTTAATTAATGATGTAAATTAGGTTTGATAAAGGGGGGGGGGGTTGGAGGATTTTTGGCACATAATTGGAACTTTTTAAATCTATTTTCTCATATAGATTAACAACAAATAATATATTATTCAAATTAGTGTAAAGCGTTTTTGATGAATTTTTCAATATGTGCAAAGTTTATTTATATTTGATTAGGCAGAAACTTCTTGAAAGCTGCCATATACACAATCAATTTAATGGTCAACCCCCACCCGTCTCCCATCAACACACACACACACAAACACACCTTATTTTGTCTGTTTTTGCAAATAGGCCTAGATTGCAAAGCTAAAATAAAACATCTTTTGTAAATGATAATTTTCAATTTGTTCTTGCACTATACATGTATCTAAACACCTGCATCACATTTGGCTTGCGTCACGTACCCAACTTAAGTACTAGTTTTACCATTGGCATTATCATTTTAGATTTCACTGCACGTGCAGTAGGATACTAGTGTGCATCATTGCATATATGTCGGTAGGAATTATTTCATTTTGTGTTTTAACTGGATTATATTTCATGAAGATGACAGGGCCTAAATAATAACAATCGGTAAGTACAAGTTTTGGTATAGATTTGGGTAAAATAGTCTGAAATGCAAACGGTTAGGTTAAAGTTTAAAGGATCAAAGGTCATCCGATGCTACAATAGACGAATTTCACATTCTGAAGAGTTATCCCCCGTTATCAACGTTACATTCAGTTACAAGATCCAGAATTTTTTTTCTGGGAGGGAGGGGGGGGGGGTTCCAGACCAGAATTTCCTGAGAAGCAAGAAAAAAAAGAAGTTATGGTTTGGTCTGTTTTCTAGGGTGGAGGGACACTTAGGGCATCCAGTCATTTTTATTTCCTCCAGTATATATTATAGTCCTGCAAATTCCGGGGGATGGGGGGGGTGTTGAGGGGATCTCCCAATCCACTTCCCTGTCCCTGTAATGACAAATGATCATGTGACTCCTAAATAGTAGGAATCTTTTTTCCATTTGACTATACATAATATTGTTTCTTGTGTTATTATGTTATGTAAATTTAATGGTATAAAGGTTATGAACCCCTAGAGGTCATCCTCACTCTCCTAATGAGCTGGAAATGTTCACAATATGACTGCCTTAAATTAAATAAAAGTGCATCAATGATAAGATTACTTTATTCATGAATTTGTGTCAACATATCTTCCTAGAATTAGGAATGAGAATCATTCAGAGATGGACCACATTAAACTATTTGTATAAACATTTTTTTTTTTTGCATACATGAACAAACAGGGGTCTGGGAAGGGGTGAGGGGAAGGATCGAGTTAATATTTCTTTACGTCTTAATGGTTGAAAACTCCTAAAATGAATGTTGACCTCAAATCTAACTTGTCCTCATTATTTTTCAAATGGTGGTGTCTCCATATGAGTGAAAAATTCCTGAGAGGGATGTTTAACAACAAACAAAATGACATAAAAACACAATATTGATTTGCGTTAAGAAATATGCAGGGGATTTTTTCCATCATAAATCTTCTTCTCAAGAACAGCAAGGGCATTCTTGTCCCCCATTTTGGGGAAAGGGAGGGGACACTAAATCTCATTTGTCTGTCAGTCTGTCCATCTTATTGACAGCTAGCATGTGCATCTGTCACAATAAATTTAACCTTGGTCATAACTTTTGAATGATAAGAGATAGTGCTTTCATATTTCACATGCACATTACCACAAAACTTTCTAAATATACTATGATTTTTTAACCCAAGTGAGACCTTGACCTTAAAGTTTTACCTACTTTCCAAAAAATAACATTTTAAATTGATCATTTTGAAAGAGAAAAGAAAGGGCATTCAGATTATACATGTTTATTACATGTGAAAAGACTTTTCTAAATATATCATGACTTTTGACTCTGTGACCTTGACCTAGAAGTTTAACCTACTTTTCAAAAATATTATATTGTATATATAACTTTTGATTCAAAAGAGATAGGACTTTCATATTTGACATGTACATTACCTGCAACAAAATGTTTCAGAGCATGCTATGATTTTTCCCCTTTGACCCAATTTTCAAAAATTGATATATGATAGGGGTGCATATTTGACACACAATCTGCCATAAATTATGGTATCTCATTCAGTAAAACACAGAAAGCAGAGGACCACAATTCTTTGAATTTGCTTGTATAATCTTGATAGATGGAACATGCTCATATAATGTAGATTCAAGTTTTTTATGCCACACCATGATTAGGAATACATGTATAGTTTTTGTCATGTCCGTCCTCCACCCTTCCATCTGTCTTTCCATCGGGCTCAAAGAAACTCTCTAGATATTTTTATCAAAGTTCATATGTTGATGCATACTGATGTAAATATCCAACTGCAGCAATATTTTTTGACTTTGACTTTTCCTTTGACCTTCACTTAACTTTTCTTTAAATTAGTGTTTAGCTTTATTTTAAAGAAACCATTCAAGTTGTGTAATGAAACTTCACATGATGATACATACTGATGTAAGCTTTACGATGCTTCACTCTTTTTTACCTTGACTTTTCCTGTGACCTTGATATCACTTTTCTAAAATTAATGTCTAGACCAGTTTTGAATAAACAATTCAAGATATATTTATCAAACCTCATATGCTGATACATACTGCTAAGAGCTATTAATACGTCAACTTATTTTGACCTTGAATTTTCCTTTGACCTTGACCTCACTTTTTAAAATATCATTTTTCGACACCATTAGTCCCCCCGGGGCAAATTCAACATTCCAAAACCTTACTGTACATCTACATGACACCACCAACCATCTCCCAAAAGATGATTAGGCTACTGTGTAAAATGTAAGAGGAGTTCAGGGAAGACGGGGCTTTTTGCATAAAAAACATCATTTTTCGACCCCCATTTGACCCCCCGGGGCAAAATCAAAATTCCGAAACCTTACTGCACATCTACAGGACACCACCAACCATCTCCCAAAAGATGATTAGCCTACTGTGTAAAATGTAAGAGGAGTTCAGGGAAGACAGGGCTTTTTGCATAAAAAAACATCATTTTTCGACCCCAATTTGACCTCCTGGGACAAAATCAAAATTCTGAAACTTTACTGCACATCTACAGGACACCACCAACCATCTCCCAAAAGATGATTAGGCTACTGTGTAAAATGTAAGAGGAGTTCAGGGAAGACGGGGCTTTTTGCATAAAAAACATCATTTTGACCCCCATTTGACCCCCCGGGGCAAAATCAAAATTCCGAAACCTTACTGCACATCTACAGGACACCACCAACCATCTCCCAAAAGATGATTAGGCTACTGTGTAAAATGTAAGAGGAGTTCAGGGAAGACGGGGCTTTTTGCATAAAAAACATCATTTTTCGACCCCCATTTGACCCCCCTGGGGCAAAATCAAAATTCCGAAACCTTACTGCACATCTACATGACACCATCAACCATCTCCCAAAAGATGATTAGGCTACTGTGTAAAATGTAAGAGGAGTTCAGGGAAGACGGGGCTTTTTGCATAAAAAACGTCATTTTTCGACCCCCATTTGACCCCCTGGGGCAAAATCAAAATTCCGAAACCTTACTGCACATCTACATGACACCATCAACCATCTCCCAAAAGATGATTAGGCTACTGTGTAAAATGTAAGAGGAGTTCAGGGAAGACGGGGCTTTTTGCATAAAAAACGTCATTTTTCGACCCCCATTTGACCCCCCGGGGCAAAATCAAAATTCCGATACCTTATTGCACATCTACATGACACCACCAACCATCTCCCAAAAGATGATTAGCCTACTGTGTAAAATGTAAGAGGAGTTCAGGGAAGACGGGGCTTTTTGCATAAAAAACATCATTTTTCGACCCCCATTTGACTCCCCAAGGCAAAATCAAAATTCCGAAACCTTACTGCACATCTACATGACACCACCAACCATCTCCCAAAAGATGATTAGGCTACTGTGTAAAATGTAAGAGGAGTTCAGGGAAGACGGGACTTTTTGCATAAAAATGTTATTTTGACCCCCATTTGACCCCCCGGGGCAAAATCAAAATTCCGAAACCTTACTGCACATCTACATGACACCACCAACCATCTCCCAAAAGACGACTAGGCTACTGTGTAAAATGTAGGAGGAGTTCAGGGAAGACGGGGCTTTTTGCATAAAAACGTCATTTTTCGACCCCCATTTGACCCCCCCGGGGCAAAATCAAAATTCCGAAACCTTACTGCACATCTACATGACACCACCAACCATCTCCCAAAAGATGATTAGGCTACTGTGTAAAATGTAAGAGGAGTTCAGGGAAGAAAAGTGTGACAGACGGACGGACGGACGGACATGAGTAACAACAATATACCCGAACTTTCTTTAGAAAGTGCGGGTATAAAAATCCACTTGCTTTCAAGCCCATGTCCCTCTCAGCCATTTCACTAAGCCATTTTGGCATGGCTTCTTCCTCCTCTGCACTGAATACTGTTGATGGTCCATTTCTACTGTCTATTTCAACTTCACCAAGATTCTTCTTCTTAAAAACCCATAAGATAACTTGTGTTTTACAGCAGAATGAGAAATAGTTACCTTATTTGTTTTAATATCATAAAGTGCTCTTTTGACTCTTTGTCCTTTAGATGGAGATTTAGGATATCTACCAGCTTTATACTTTCTGGTAACAGCCTCTGTTGCCTTAGCTGCTGGACTAATTGCCTTTTGATTGAAAACAGTTTTCTTCTTTTTTCTTCCCATGACTACTTGACAACTTGTAGTATCTTTCAATGGTTAGTGTTATTTGATATATAGCAAACACTGAGAAAAAAATAAATGCACTCTTTACTCTAAATATTATTGAGATTGTTCATTCTATACAGTTTTTTTATTCAATTTTATTGAATTGTACATGTATTTTCTTCTAAGCATGTGTCATTGTGTGCATGAGAGAAGGGGGGGGGGAGTTAAAGCCATGACTTTGAAATTTTTAATACTTTCTCAGCCTTTTCAAATCAACATAATCGGATTTATGCAGTGAACACGATATAAATCCATTTATACAGCGCCCCACGCGGTATGATGCGCGCGCAATATACGCGCAGAGCATTGGAGCAGTCAATTATCAACTACCCTCAAAGATACACGTCTTAATTTGAGTGCTGCTTAATTGGATTAATATTTTCAAATAAGCGGCGTGCATAGTTAATGAGTATCTATGCACGTTGGGCGGATTTAGCTTAACACATATCATCTTGACTTGCGCCGCTGTTAACAGGGCGCAACTCGAACATGATTGCGTGGATAATTCTGGAATGGAGTACAAGGAACTTGTACATAATTTACATTGAACATTGATTGATTTATTCGAATATTGATTGGCTTAACATGAGCATACAATACTTTGATCTGAATGAACTGAATATTGATTTGTTGAATATTGTTTGAACATTGATTGATCCAATTGAATATTATTGATCGAATTAAACATTCATTGATTGAATTGAACATTAATTGATCGTATTGAACATTGATTGATGAATATTGATTGATGCATAAGGCTGACGGAACTGCAGTAACTTTGAAGCTAAACGTCAGTCTTATCCTGTAAAACTTTGACCTGTGTACAGTTAATATTGATTGATTGATTGTTTGTTTGTTTGCTTGCTTGCTTTTATTGGAGGTGTGCCAAAAACCAACTCGGTCGGCACCCACTGAACACGTGTATTTTTCATAAATTGATTTGAACTCTAAGTGTGGCCATTAAATGCCAAACTTAAGAAATAAATAATTAGGAAACATTAAATTCACTGTTGTTTTTATGTGGAGTCTGTGATAATCGGATTTATGCAGTGAATACGATATAAATCCATTTATCACAGCGCCCCACGCGGTATGATGCGCGCGCAATATACGCGCAGAGCATTGGAGCAGTCAATTATCAACTACCCTCAAAGATACACGTCTTAATTTGAGTGCTGCTTAATTGGATTAATATTTTCAAATACCCTCCCTTTCCAATCCCTAATTTCTTGAATTTGTTTTCTGTGTGTTGAGTTTTTCTTTTAGGAAAGATACTGAAGGTTTGGAGCCACGACTCATTCTAAGACGTTGCCTATCCATGTCCGACTTCCCCCTCTTTCGATGAATTACATGCCAGTGTGATGGACAGTGCCAAGGACCATGAGGAGGAGTTTCACTTATCCAATCATAATAACACTTGCCGCTGTAAACAGGGCGTAGCTGTTGTTTAGGATTATCATCAATCTTCTGCACAGCAGCATCGTCACGGCTGGCCTTATCTGCACCCAGTATTGAATTATGCTACGTATATAACATTGATACCTAA